>NC_135979.1:13004372-13284372 GCF_053455715.1 Rhinoraja longicauda
CCCACTCACCCCCACACCCCCCCACTCTCCCCCACACCCCACTCTCCCCCACACCCCACTCTCCCCCCCCCCACCACACATCCCCACTCTCCCCCACACCCCACTCTCCCCCCCCCCCCACCACACATCCCCACTCTCCCCCACACCCCACTCTCCCACCACCCCACTCTCCCCCACCCCCCCCACTCTCCCCCACACCCCCCAACCTTGTAAATGAACCTACTTTTGTGTTTACCGCTCCCCCAGCTTTGTTTCGCGATGCTGGGACTCCTAATGATGGCCCGTCCAGCTGACTTTAACGCATCCATATTACTAACAACTTCCTCCTCCTCCCGACACACACACTGTAGCCGGGCGGGCGGGCGGTTTGTGCAGAGTCCGCTCCACTCCGGCCTCGCCTTGCCTTCTCTTCTCTCTGCCCTCCTCCCGTAAACTTTCTCAACCCTCGGCACCAGTTCAGGGGAGGGTCACATTTATGTAAAGCTGTGACGCCTGTCTACCTCCAGCCCGCCCCTGACTTCATGTCTGTACATTCATTGCCTGTAAAAAACACTTCTCTGCTTGAAATTCTAAACCTGTGCGTGTGTGTGATGGCCGGGGTTGGGTGGCTTCTACGCTGGTGGGGTTTCCAGGCATTTAATACAGCAGCTCTCTCTTTTAGGAAGGAGGAGGCGAGGGGAAATTTCTTGAGTCAGAGGGTGGTGAATCTGTGGGACTCTTTGCCACAGAAGGCTGTGGGGGCCAAGCCAGTGGATATTTTTAGGGCAGAGATAGATTCTTGATTAGTACGGGTGTCAGAGATTATGGGGCAAATGCAGGAGAATGGGGTTAGGAGATGGAATGATTGCCATGATTGAATGCCGGAGTCGGGGATCACTGGGCGGCACGGACTTGGAGGGCCGAAAAGGCCTGTTTCCGGCTGTATATATATATGATATGATATGATATGATAGACGCGATGGGCCGAATGGCCTAATTCTACTCCTCTCACTTCTGACCTTTGCAAGCAATGTACAGTGACAGGGACGAGGTGTAAAATCTCACGGATTTTTTTTTTAAATGACCTCCAAGAGGATTGATGGGAGCAAGGCAACAGACGTCGTCCATGTCGTTTTGAGCAAGACCACTCCGTACAGACAGCAGCCGCAGTCGGGATCGAACCCGGGTCTCCGGTGCTGTACGGCGGCAACTCTACCGCTGCGCTACTGTGCCGCCCGTGATTTAGAGGGAGAGATTAGATGGGCTGAGTCTTTTTTTTCTATGGAGCTGAAGAATGCTTGGAAGTTATAACCAGAGTCTGTTCCCATACCGAATAGCTGGTATCCGGAAAGAGCTGCCAAAGGAGTGGTGGGGGCAGCAGAAGAAACAACACTTAAGAGGCATCTAGACAGGTAGCTGAAAGAACAAGGCAAGAGGGATATGGCATTAACGCAGGTCAGTAGGGTTGGTAAGGATAGGCATGATGGGCTGAAGGGCCTGCTTCTATGCTTTACCGTTCAGTTCATTTCATTGTCACATGTTTCGTGGTGCAATGAGGATTTTTTTGTTGCGCGCTAACCAGGCAGCGGAAAGACAATAAATGATTACGTTCGAGCCATTTACAGTGTACAGATAGATACATGATAGGGGAATAATGTTTAGTGCAAGGTAAAGCCAGTAAAGTCCGATCAAGGATAGACCAAGGGCCACCAATGAAGTGCACAGTAGTTCAGGACTGCTCTACCGTTCAACGACCACAACAGACATATATTGTAGGGGTTACATGAATGCACTATAGGGCAGGATAACATAGAAAATAGTGCAGGGGTAGGCCATTTGGCCCTTTGAGCCAGCACCACCATTCAATATGATCATGGCTGATCATTCAAAATCAGTACCCCATTCCTGCTTTCTCCCATATCCCTTGATTCCGTTAGCCCCAAGAGCTATATCTAATTCTCTCTTGAAAACATCCAGTGAATTGGCCTCCACAATGAGAACGAACACTGTCCCCGACATAAGCAAACACAATGTTTACTTTTGTTCACAGTCTTACAATAGCTGTTTATGGTCAATAAAAAAAATTCTAAAAGTAGAGGTACTGTTGTATTATTTGAAATGTGGCAGTCGGATTATGGAGAGCAAACTCCCACAAACAGTGGGACACAGTGCTATTGCAAAATAACACCATGGGATCTTTACCTGAGAAGCAAACACTGTGTGTGAGTTACATCTCAACTAGAAGAAATGTACTTGTATGTTTTTAGTGATTGGTTACATAGGTATTAAAATTGCAGTTGGTGCATCAAATTTTTGAGAAGCAATTCTGCATCAATTCAGATAAATCCTGCAACCGTTTAGTTTAGTTTAGAGATACAGCGTGGAAATAGGCCCTTTGGCCCATGTAGTCCGCGCCGACCAGCGATCCTCACACGTTAATACCATCCCACACGCACACCACACACACACACACACACACACACGGGACAATTTACAAATTTACCAATTACAGGTGGGCTTGTTAGACCTGGATTTTTAAGTTGTCCACTGTCTTTGGTCTTCTTGATTTCCATTTCCTGAAGTTGTTTGATTCAGAGATACAGTATGGAAACAGGCCTTTCAGCCCACCAAGTCCATGCCAACTATTGGTCAACCGTTCACACCAGTTCCATGTCATTCCTCTTTCCCATCCACTCCCGACACACTAGGAGCAATTTACAGAAACCAATTAACCTGCAAACCAGCATGTCTTTGCAATGTGAGAGGAAACTGGAGCGTTGGGCGGCACGGTAGCGCAGCGGTAGAGTTGCTGCTTTACAGCGAATGCAGCGCCGGAGACTCAGGTTCGATCCTGACTACGGGTGCTGCACTGTAAGGAGTTTGTACGTTCTCCCCGTGACCTGCGTGGGTTTTCTCCGAGATCTTCGGTTTCCTCCCACACTCCAAAGACGTACAGGTATGTAGGTTAATTGGCTGGGTAAATGTAAAAATTGTCCCTAGTGGGTGTAGGATAGTGTTAATGTGCGGGGATCGCTGGGCGGCACGGACTTGGTGGGCCGAAAAGGCCTGTTTCCGGCTGTATATATATGATATGATATGATATGAATCCCATGCAGTCACAGAGAGAACATGCAAACTCCACACCGACCGTACCCGAGGTCAAGATAAACCCATGTCCCTGGCACTGTGAGGTAACAGCCCTTATTTTGACGATTCTTTTGTGCTGAATCAATGGTGGCACTGGATGAACAATATGACCAAACTGTTCTGAACTATTTACTTGCCCCACTCTCTTGCACCTTTGAAATCTTCCATCGAGAAAGATCAGAGGCATTGCAAATAGTTCACATTGTTACACACAGTTCCACCAGTCTATACCAGGATTAACGTTTGGAAATAATTTTAAAAGTGTTTCTTTTTAAGCTACACTGTTATCAATATGTTTCCATGACCACTTCAGATGAAATTTGATACACTTGGCTGTTACACTCAGGCAAAATATTAGCAATCCTTTTGCCAGTGTTATTTTAAGGTCAATTTTATTTTAGTTCAGTTCGGAGGTACAGCATGGAAACAGGCCCTTTGGCCCACCGAGTCCACACCGACCACTGATAACCCATACACCATTATCCTTTTTTCACATCCTATTCACCAAGGACAATTTACAGAGGCAATAGACAATAGGTGCAGGAGGAGGCCATTCGGCCCTTCGAGCCAGCACCGCCATTCAATGTGATCATGGCTGATCATTCTCAATCAGTACCCCGTTCCTGCCTTCTCCCTATACCCACTGACTCTGCTATCCTTAAGGCCGCAAACCTACAAACCTGTACGTCTTTGGGATGTGTGAGGAAACCGGAACACCCGGAGAAAACCCACGCGATCACAGGGGAACGTGCAAACTCCATACACACAGCACACGAGGTCAGGAGCAAATCCGGGCCACTGGTGCTGTGAGCAGCAGATCTACTTTTTTAAGATCTATCTGAGCTTTTGGGAGATCTAGTGGCACAGTGACGCAGCAGTAGAGTTGCTGCCTTACAGGTCAGAGACCCAGGTTCGATCCTGACTACAGGTGCTGTCTGTGCAGAGTTTATATGTTCTCCCGGTGACCGCGTGGGTTTTCTCCGGGTCCTCTGGTTTCTTTCCACATTCCAAAGATATGTAGGTTAATTGGCTTTGATAAAATTATAAATTGTCTCATGTGGGTAGGATAGTGCTAGTATACGGGGATCACTGATCAGCGCGGACTCAGTGGGCCGAAGGGCCTTTCTCTGCGCTGCATCTTTAAACTAAACTAAATCTGGTGCATTGTGTTTGGTTTCAAATTTATAATAGTTTCCACTCAAAACTAGTAAAAAAATTAACATACACAATTTAAGGAAATGCCTGGTGATGGAAGCAATGATATAATCTGTTTTGATTTATGGCATGACAAATATGATTATGATATTAACATTCACAACAAACGCACATGATTTCCCAATTGCAATACATACCTTGCCACTTATCTTCAAAAGTCTTTTATTGTCACGTGTACCAATTAAGGTACAGTGATATGCGAATTGCAACACAGCCATTATGGGAAAAAAAGCAACAAGACACACAACTACATAAAAGTTAACAGAATCATCCACCACAGTGGATTCCCCACATTCCTCACTTTGATCGAAGGCAAAAATGTCCAATCTTTTTCCTCTTTATTCTCCCGCGGTCGGGGCAGTTAAACCATCCATTGGGGCATTCAAATGTGTTGTACACTGTGCAGTAACAAGGCCAATCCTTCAAAACACCGGGTACAGGTAGGACTTCAGCACGTTGTCACACTTGGCGTACTTCAGTTCGATGCACAGCTTGATGCATCCACACACAAAGGTGCCATCAGGACAAGGTTATGTCAGGGGTATGGCGAGTCGTAGGCGATGTGCGTTGAGGTAGACGTTTATTGTAAGACTAACAACCGTGACAAAACCAACGCACTTAAACGACAGACAACCATAAATCTTACTGTCTCTCTCGGAGTTCTCAACCAGACTGCCTGGTTCCTTTACCTGCGCACCACCTCACCTCTTCTACCAATCAGAGGGTTCGATGGTCTGGACCAATCCCTGTGCCCCTACATGACCCCCCCCCCCCCCCCCCCCAGAACCCTCGGTGCGGTACCGGGCAGGTGCCCGGACCACCCGACCGGAGCGGGTGCGGAGAGGAGAGGGAGGCCCAACCGGGGGTGGGGACGGAGAAACCGGCACCGCGGGAGGAGGGGAAACTGACGGAGCCGGAGGCGGCAGTGGCAAAGCGACCGGGGGAAGAGGAGTCCCGAAGGGGGGCAGCGAGGGGGAAAACTGCTGTACGGGAGCCGCGGCCGGAGGTCGGCCCCGGCGAGGAGGTTGAGCCGCTGTGACGGGCTGGTCTGGGTCCAAATAGGCAGGCTTAAGGCGGGACACCGAGACGACCTTCTGGCGTGTGCCCACTTCCAACGTGAAGGTGACTGTGCCTTTCTTTACTACCCTGAACGGACCCTGGTAAACCGGCCGGAACGGGGGACGGTGGGCATCGATGCGTCGGAACACAAACTTACAATCGCCCAAGGCCGCCGGGACATGTGAAGGGGGATCCCCGTGACGAGAAGCAGGGACTGGGGCCAGGGACCCCACTCGCGCTCGGAGTGAAGCTAAGAGTGCTGGCAAGGAGGGAGGGGGGGGGTAGAACATTGAGGGAGAACGTCGCCTGGTACCCGTAGGGGCGAGCCATAGACCAGGTCTGCCGAGGAAGCTCCGAGATCGTGCTTTGGAGCCGTGCGGATACCCAGGAGAACCCATGGGAGCTGGTCGGCCCAGTCGGGGCCGGACAGGCGGGCAGTAAGGGACGCTTTAAGCTGCCTGTGGAACCGCTCTACCATCCCGTTGGCCTGGGGGTGATAGGCGGTGGTTTGCTGTAATCGGGACCCGCACAGCTGAGTCAGAGCCACCCACAGGGACGAGGTGAATTGGGCGCCCCGGTCGGTAGTGATGACGTCCGGGACGCCGAAACGGGCAACCCAATTTAGTGCCAGAGCCCGAGCGCAGGAGGCTGCTGAGATGTCGGACAACGGGAGCGCCTCCGGCCACCGGGTGAACCGCTCGACTACTGTGAGGAGGTGGGTGTAGCCCCTGGAGTGGGGTTACGGGCCGACGAGATCCACATGGATGTGGAGGAATCGGGCTGCTGGGACCGTGAACTGCTGGACGGGGGGCCGAGTGTGCCGGTGTACCTTGGAGGTTTGGCAAGGGATGCAGGAACGGGACAAGGCGGCCACCTGCTTCCGCAGCCCGTGCCAGACAAAGTGAGCCGCAACCAGAGCCGAAGTGGCCCAGATGGACGGATGTGCCAGACCGTGAATAGTATCAAAAACCTGGCGCCGCATGGAGGTGGGCACTACCGGGCGGGCGCGTGGCAGAGAAATATCACACCAGAGTTTGGTACGAGTGAGACCACAGGCTACCTGTGCCAACCGCAACCTCGAGGTGGTGTGGGGGTACAGGGAGGGGGTGTCTTCCAGGCGCTGAGCCTCCGCGAGCTCCTGGAAATCCACCCCGGAACTTACCTCGGCAACTGGGGAAACCGCCGGTCTGGACAGGGCATCCACCATGGCGTTTAGTTTACCCGCAATGTGCCGAACGTCGGTGGTAAATTCCGAAACGAAAGTGAGGTGTCTGCTGGCGGGCCGACCACGGATCGGAAACCTTCAAAAAAGCAAAAGTCAGTGGCTTGTGGTCAGTGAAAGCCACGAAAAAGCGACCCTCTAAAAAATAGCAAAAATGACGGTTCGCCAGGTAGAGGGCCAGGAGTTCCCGATCAAAGGCACTGTAAGCTATCTCGGGGCGAGTGAGCTGGCGGCTGAAAAATGCCAAAGGGTGCCAGAGACCGTTCACCTGCTGTTCTAAGACGCCCCCCACCGCCACGCCGGAGGCATCAACGGTGAGGGCGGTGGGGGCAGAGGAGCGTGGGTGGACGAGCATGGTGGCGTTCGCGAGGGCCAGCTTGGCCGCTGCGAAAGCCGCGTCGGCAGCAGGGGACCACACGAGCTCGGTGGGGTTACCCGCGAGGCATTGGAAAAGGGGGCGCATGATCCGAGCTGCCGCCGGGACGAATCGGTGGTAAAAATTGACCATGCCTACAAACTCTTGTAACCCTTTGATAGTGTCGGGGCGGGGAAGGAGCGGATAGCAGCCACCTTCTTGGGCAAGGGAACGGCACCGGCCTGTGTGATCCGATGACCCAGGAAATCGACTGAGGATAGTCCGAATTGGCATTTGGACGGGTGTAGGATCAGACCGTGGTCCTGTAACCTTTGGAATATGGAGCGCAGGTGGGACCGGTGTTCGTGAGCTGGCGTACCCCGACCCACATGATCCATGAGGCGCTGAAACGCCTGGGCGGCGTTTTTGAGGCCGAAAGGCATCCGCAGCCACTCAAAAAGACCGAACGGGGTGATGGTGGCGGTCTTAGGGATGTCTGCAGGGCGAACCCGGGATCTGGTGATACCCTCGGACTAAGTCCAGTTTTGAGAATACCGTGGCACCCCCCAGGCTGGCGGAAAAATCTTGAATATGCGGGATCGGGTATCGGTCAGCCGTGGTGATGGCGTTCAGAAGTCGGTAATCGCTACACGGTCTCCACCCCCCAGATGCTTTTGGGACCATGTGTAATGGTGAGGCCCACGGGCTGTCTGACGGGCGTACGATTCCCAGCGGTTCCAAAGTGAGGAACTCTTCGGGAGCGACTGCCATCTTATCAGGGGGTAGGCGTCGGGCTCGGGCGAAAACAGGCGGTCCCTCTGTGGGGATGAAGTGCACGACTCCGTGCTTGGCGGCAGGTGTGTCAAAACGCTGGACTAGGAGCTCCGGGAATTCAGCGAGTATCGCAGCAAACGGGTCGGAGGTCGTGGTGACGGCCTGGACGGTCGGGCTGGATGACACGGAAACTGAAGGAGCGGGAGGGTCAACGCTACTGGACGACGGTTGCAGGCTCTTCCCGCGGACGTCAGGGACCAATGAGAAAGCCCAAAGGAAATCTGCTCCCAGGATTGCCTGGCCTACATCCGCGATGATGAAAGTCCAGTTGTAGGTCCTGGGACCAAAGGACAGGGACATGTCCCGTGTTCCGTAGGTACGGACAGGGCTGCCATTCACCGCAATGAGTGGGGGGCCGGTCTTACCTGATCGCGCTTCCTGGCAGGATGGAGGCACAATGCTGACGATCGCCCCGGTGTCCACGAGGAAAACGGTACCTGTATGTTGCTCAGCAAGGTAGAGGCGATGGTTCTGGCCGATCGAGATTGCCTCTACATTTGATCGGCTGAGGCATTTCCCGAGAATGTGCAGGGGCTTCTACAGTTGCGTGCCGCTGCTCCCCACCGTCTATAAAAGAAACACCAGCCGCGCTGGTGTGTTTCTATGTCGCGGGCCAGTTTCAAAATGGCTGCCGTCGACGTAGCAGCTTGGCGGGTTTTTTGAAAAGTGGCGGGCGGATGAGCGCCATCTTGGCCGTGCGGTCGGTCGCTCACCGGTGTGGAAACCCGATTTACTGAGCCGGGGCGCCTCGTCTTTGCCGCGACCAGTGCGTCCGCCTTTTCTGCGAAATCCATCGGGTCCCCGAAAGTAACGTCTGCTAGGACTACGCGGACGTCCTCTGGCAGCTTCTCGCGGAATGCCTCCTCGAACATGAGGCATTTGGTGTGCTCTCCCACTAGAGTCATCATCTCCGTCATGAGGACCGACGGCGGTCGGTCCCCGAGCTCAGGGAAGTGCAGGAGTGTGCTGGCCCGCTGTTGTTGGCTGCGGCCGAAGGTTTTCAGCAGCAGCGACTTGAGGCCCGCATACTTGTCGGTTTCTGGCGGGTCGGTGACGTACTGCGCGACCCATGCGGACGTCTCCGACGGCAGGACGCTCAATAGATGGTAGAACTTGGTTTCGTCCTCCTGTACTCCCCGGAGGTGGAACTGTGCCTCCGCTTGGGCGAACCACAGGCGTGGTTGGTGGGCCCAGAACAGGGGCAGATGAACGCCGACTGCGTTCGGCGTCGATGCCTCCCGATGGGACATCTTGGTGATCTGTGATCACGTTGGGGTCACCACTATGGCGAGTCGTAGGCGATGTGCGTTGAGGTAGACGTTTATTGTAAGACTAACAACCGTGACAAAACCAACGCACTTAAACGACAGACAACCATAAATCTTACTGTCTCTCTCGGAGTTCTCAACCAGACTGCCTGGTTCCTTTACCTGCGCACCACCTCACCTCTTCTACCAATCAGAGGGTTCGATGGTCTGGACCAATCCCTGTGCCCCTACAGGGGTTCCTTTTACCCCTCATTCTTTGAAGACGTGCATTGTGAACCATTGGATGGGCTTAATTTTGGAACCTAAAATGAAGTGGAAGATGGTTCAGGTGACTGCCTTGGTGAAGACGTACAGTCTACTGTTGTACCATGTACAGCAACACCAAGAGCACCTCACCCCTGATGACCAAGTTCCTGTCCACCATTGAGATGGTTCACCGCTCCCAGGTTCCCAATGTCTGTTGGGCCTTACTATCTGCTCGAGGCAATCTTTGCCCTGTGCACGGATTCTTCTGAATCAGATCCCCAGCACCTTTGGGTAGCCAGACCTGATAGCGAAGAGAAAGGAGGATTGGCCAGGCCAGTTGCAAAACACCTTACCCTCATTCTTGTAGTAAACAGGAACTGCAGATGCTGGTTTACAAAAAAAGACACCAAGTGCTGGAGTAACTGAGCGGGGTCAGGCAGCATCCATGGAGAACATGGACAGGTGACACTTCGGATTGGGACACTTCTTCAGATTTCCCTCAATCTTCCTATGTTTAATGTTGGTCTGCAGATCCAGGTTTATCCAAGACCAGCGTAAACATTCATGGTTACGAACACTAGAAACTGGATGACTCCATTGTTCCATAAACGCAGCCTTCAGTGAACAATGCTGCTGCTGTTAGCACTTATGATATGTGAAACCCTTGTGAGTGGTGATCGTTCCTAATACTCAGGCTTTTGCTCAGTTGACTGCTCCAGAGGGTTAACTCCCTGGGCTTCATCAATGCAAGGGGTTGATACAAACCTCACCACACACTGTGGGGTTAACATTTGGTTATACTTGGCACACCAGCATTCAAATGCCAGTATTGTTATTTTAGTCCTTTTGCAATATGAAAGCAGGGAGCCATTTCATATTAAAATGATTAGCTTCAATGTCAAATGAAACCCCCAATGTGATTTCTTGAATGGACGCAAAATGGTGGAGTAACTCAGCGGATCAAGCACCATCTCTAGAGAAAAAGAATAGGTGACGTTTCGGCTCAGAACCCTTCTTCAGGCACTTCAGTCTGATCTGAAGATTCAGAAGCCTCACCTATTCTTTTGCTCCAGAGAAACTGCCTAACCTGCTAAGTTACTCCAGCATTTTGTGCCTATAGTCATAGAGTGATACAGCATGGAAACAGGCCCAACTTGCCCACACCAGCCAACTGCCTGCATTTGGCCCATATCCCTCCAAACTTGTCCTATCCATCTACCTGTCTAACTGTTTCTTAAACGTTGGGATAATCCCTGCCTCAACTACTTCCTCTGGCAGCTCGTTCCACACACCCACCACCCTTTGTATGAAAAAGTTACCCCTCAGATTCCTATTAAATCTTTTCCCCTTCACCTTAAACTATGTCATCTGGTCCACGATTTGCCCACTCTGGGCAAGAGACTCTGTGCATCTAAACTTTGTGTCTATCTTTGGTATAAACCTGCATTTGCAGTACCTTCCTACATATGTGATTCTTGGAGGCAGTTGCTTTGGCTGATTATATTTACAGCCATGTTGGTTATGGGAGAACACCAGGCTGCGTTGATGTGCAATATTAACTGGTAGAACTTAGGAGGAGTTCCGTGTAGGAAGGAACTGCAGATGTAAACTGATGATAGACACAGGATGCTGGAGTAACTCAGCGGGGCAGGCAGCATCACTGGGGAGAAGGAATGGGTGACGTTGAGTCGAGACCCTCCTTCTTCTGAAGGCGGGTCTCGACCCATAATGTCACCCATTCCTTCTTAACTGCAGGTGTGCCGTGTAACCAAACGTTAGCCAGCCAGTTTGTGGTGAGGTTTGTGTCAACCCCTTGCATTAATGAACCCCAGTGAGTTCACCATACAAGGAGACCTCACAGCCAATTGAGCTTGCTCCATCATTCAATAAGATCACAGCTGATCATCTACATCATTCCTTCTATTGGGCAATTGGCACATTCCCTACATGGCCAAAAATCCATTGCCGTGTTGTTCATCAAAACCAGAGGCCTCAGGGCAGAGAACCATCACACACGGCCAAATCCTTGGGTGTTTTTAAGGCGGAGATTGACAGATTCCTGATTAGTATGGGTGTTAATAGTTATGGGGAGAAGGCAGGAGAACGGGGTTGAGAGCAATAGATAGATCAACCGAGATTGAATGGCAGAGTAGACTCAATGGGTCGAATGGCCTAATTCTGCTCCTATGACTTATGAAGAATCCCCAAGATTTACAAGCAGCTGAGGAAAGACATTTCTCCTGTACACAAGTACTGTATAAGAACACTTTTAAGAAATGCATATGCTTTGTGGCATAACTTTATTGAACTAGGCATCGCTGCTGAGTTGAGGATTACTGCCTTCAATAAAGGATAGAAACAAAGAACTGCAGATGCTGGCTTACAAAAAAAGGCACAAAATGCTGGAGTAACTCAGCATCTCTGGAGAACATGATAGGTGACATTTCAGGTCTTGATCCAAAATGTCACCTCTCCATGTTCTCCAGTGATGCTGTCTGACCTGCTGAGTTACTCTGGCACTTTGTACCCATTTTTCAACAAAGGATGATCTATTCGAAGCTTTACTGCCACCTAAACATCCGTGCTTGCAGCAAAGTACAGTCACAATATTTTTCTCAATCTTATATGGCTAATCCCTTGACACGAGAGAGTTGCCATTGGATATATGTACTCTGTTTATACTTAGAAATAGTGGCTTAATTGGGGCTCTTTAATTCTGCAAAATAGTATTTTTTTAAATCATTGTCGGTTCTAGAAACACGGGCAGAAGTGGAGAAAATGTCAGTTGGAGTTGCCAGAGCGAAAATGGTGAAATAGAAATAATTATGGTTTCGCAATAAACACTGCGCTCGCCAAGAAGGCCCATCTGATACGAACGAGTAAAACGTATACATGATAAAGATTAAACACAAAGCAATGCTGAAACAGCAAGTCTGGCAGGTTACAACCTGTGCGGAGGGAGGGATGATGTTTTGCTCTGTTGCAGCGAGTTCTGTCGGCTGCAGAACTCAGAAGGTTTGAAGATTGCAAAGAAAGCGTAGCAGATTTGAAGATTGTCTGCAACTCTGCATCTCAGGTTGCATCATTTGATTTAGCGGGAGGCCTCTGAACCTCTCCTGACCATGGGCTGGTGTTATTCCGAGAGCACATCACTGTGATTGAACATTTGCCAACCGTCCTCTATTCACACAGTCTGGCAGTGCCTTCCCGGTACTGGCCGCCCACCAGCGTTTCCAGAGTGAAGCTATCCTGTTTGCTTTCGCATACTGTGATGCAGCTCACCAAGGACAGCTTGAAGGTCGACGCCACGTACAAAATGTGAGCGCGAGTCTCACCTTTAACTCGTCTCTCGAGGATAGGAGAGGGGAGATGATGGATCCTGCACCGTCCCACCCTGGATTTGGGAGGTACGGGCAGACAGTCCCAAACTCAAAACGTCACCAATCCATGTTCTCCAGAGATGCTGCCAGACCTACTGAGTTACATCAGCACTTTGTGTCCTTTTTTGTAAACGAGCATCTGCAGTTCCTCGTTTCTACATTCTGAGAATCGAAAATATGTTATTCATTATGCACCAATTATGGAATCCTTGAAAAGCAGGCAAGTTCGATCAGTTGCTTTTTCTTTTATTTTATACCATAATTTATTAATACAGATGTTAACCTCAGAACATAGAAAAGTACAGCACAGGAACAGGCCCTTTGGCCCAAAATGTACGTGCGAACATGGTGTCAAGATAAACCAATCTCCTCTGTCTGCACATGATCCGTATCTCTCCATTCCCTGCATTTTCATGTGCTGATCTAAAAGTCCCTTAAACACCACTATCGTATTTACCTCCATCACCACCCCTGACATTGCATTCTAGGCACCCACCATACACTATGTAAAAAATCAACCCCACACATTTCCTTTAAACGTTGCCCCTCTTACCTAAAAGCTATACCCTCTAGTCTTTGATATTTAAGAAACAACATCCTATTTCCTTATGACACAGAAGAAGTCCATTTGGCCCATCGGGTCTATACCAGCTCTCAGAGCAATCTCATTAGCCCCACTTACTTTCCTTCACCCTATTCTCTCTCAAACGTCTAACAACTTTCCCAGTTTTCCTGCCATCAGTTTACATTAGGGGGAATGTACAGTGACCAATTAACCTATCAAAGGCACATCTTTGGGATGTAGCAGAATACTAGTGGACTAAAGGGAAACCTACGTAGACACAGAGAATAGATACAAACACCACACATGCACAGCACCGGAGGTCAGAATTAAACCCAGTGTCCCCCTCAGTTCAGTAAGACAGCACATTAGCTACCGCAACACTGTGCAAGAGGAAATAGCAATGAAATTCAATTTTACTGGTGTCAAAATGATGATATGCCACAAGTAAAGATGTGTAAGAACTCAAACTGATAATCACATTACACAAAATGCTGGAGTAACTCAGCGGGCCAGGCAGTATCTCTGGAGAAAACGGATAGAGTAGATACACAGAGTCTCTTGCCCAGAGTAAGTGAATCGAGGACCGGAGGTCATAGGTTTAAGGTGAAGGTGAGTAGGTTTAATAGGAATCTGAAGGGTAACTTTTTCACACAAAGCATGGTAGGTGTATGGAACGAGCTGCCAGAGGAGGTAGTTGAGGCAGGGACTATCCGAACATTTGAGAAGCAGTTAGACAGGTACATGGATAGGACAGGTTTGGAGGGATATGGACCAAATGCTGGCAGGTGGGACTAGTGTAGCTGGGACATATTGGCCGGTGTGGACAAGTTGGGCCAAAGGGCCTGTTTCCACACTGTATCACTCTATGTTAGGTGACATTTCGGGCTGAGAAAGAGTCCCGACTCGAGAAGTCACCTATCCTTTTTCTCCAGAGATGCTGCCTGATCCGCTGAGTTACTCCAGCACTTTGTGTCTATCTTAGGTATAAACCAGCATCTGCAGTTCTTTGCTTCTACATCCTGATAATTGCATTTGTTCCGTATCAACCAGTGGATTTAGGAAAGGAAATATTATATCCAGTTGTATCATGGTGTTAACATTTGTATATTCTAACGTCTGCCATTAATAACCTTGCTCTTAGAGAGCTGTTGATAGGTTTTTGCAAAGAATAGGTTCAATGGCCCATTATTGACTGAAAGCCCCTACAACATTATTTGATGGACAGAAACATGGATTGAGGCAAAAACAAAACATACTGCAGCTCAGTCAACACTGTGACAGGTAGTGTTTTAGTTGAGGACATTGAAATTGTTAAAATTGGAATAAATCATAGGTGGATTAAAGGAAAATGAGGAGGGATGATGCACAGGTACAAAAGGTCATAAGTGAAAGGAGCAGAAATAGGCCATTTGGCCCATCAAGTCTACTTCGCCATTCAATCATGGCTGATCTATCTCTCCCTCCTAACCCCATTCTCCTGCCTTCTCCCCTTAACCTCTGACACCTGTAATAATCAAGAATTTATCTAAAATGAAAGAAATGTGGTAAAATATTGAAAACAGTTGATTAAATGACCAGCAAAATTATTTTGCGCCATTAGAAGATAAGCTGAAGGGAGATCAGAGACATGAAGAACAAATGGATTGGTAGCAATGAAGTCACTGTTTCACAACAAGGTCAGAAACCAAAGCAGACATCAGCTCTACCATCTGACAAGATAATGGCTGCTCTCTTATCACTTCGCCACATTCCAACACTAACCCCATCTCCTCCGATTCCCTAAATTCAAAATGATCTATCGTTCATGTCTGTATCAGTGACCGAACTTCCACAGCCTTAATAGGTTCTCTACCATGAAAGACATTCTTCTAACCTCAGATCTAAATGGCTTTTTGTCTATAAATTAATAACAGAGAGCAGCAATTAGAGAAAAGCCTTTCCAACTGCATTCTTCTTCTTCTTGCGTATGGAGTGCACAGCCTAAAGTTGTAGGTCAAGGGTGGACATCCAGGCCAGGGCAGCATCAGTTGGCCTTGATGCCACCAGTAAAAAGCCTCAGTGAGCAGCCATTCACGTGGGATGTGCGGGATGGTCTGGTCTGGATATCCGCAGTCACAAGCAGGGCTGCATGTGCAGGCCGGACAGACTGTTCGAGATCTTGCTTCTGATATTAGGAAAAGGGCACAAATAACCAACGTGCCAATTAGTGAGGAGGAAATTAGCAAAAGGAGCATTTCTGCCACAAATATGAATGGTGTAGAAGATCTTATAACATTGTATTGACAGTGAGAGGTGAAGCCATTACACAGGCACAAAAGCAATCAAGAAATGTTTGTGTTCAATAAAAGAACAAAGGGGCATGGCAGGGACAATAGCAATGGCACTCATCTTAACAAAGCTGTGTTTCTCCTCTGCGCATACAGTCAGTCAGAGTTGTAAATCTGTGGAATTCTCTGCGTCAGAAGGCTGTGGAGGCCAATTCTCTGGATGGTTTCAAGAGAGAGCTAGATAGAGCTCTTAAGGATAGCAGAATCAGGGGCTATGAGGAGAAGGCAGGGACAGGGTACTGATTGTGAATGATCAGCCATGATCACATTGAATGGCGGTGCTGGCTCGAAGGGCCGAATGGCCTACTCCTGCACCTATTGTCTATTGTCTATACCAGGCCTTTGGTTAGGAAGGAACTGCAGATGCTGGTTTAAACTGAAGATAGACACAAGAACCAGTAGTAACTCTTTTCTCCAGAGATGGTGCCTGTCCTGCTGTGTTCCTCCAGCTTTTTGTGTCTATCCAGGCCTTTGGTTGTCAGTCCAAAATATCTAAAGAGGAGGAGGCTTATGACAAGTGTAGGGTTCATTATCCAAAGGAGAACCAAGCCAAATACAGCTTGGTTGTTTTTGTTCTTAGTTCTCTATTATATTATGAGAAAGGAAATATTAGTAGAGAGAAAAATAGAACATTGCTTCTCATTAAAGAGGAACCAAAGTTACCCCTCTGATATAAATAATAAGTAAATGGTTAGAGGAAGGGTAATGGTAAGGTGATTTTTCATGAAATTTACAAAAGCGAGGCTGAAGAATAAATGATTACTTTGTCTCAGCCTTCACATTGAGAATACTGGTAAACACTGCCCAGTCCATCATGGGTACTGACCTCCTCACCATCGAAGAAGAAAATCACCGTCTGAAGAAGGGTCTCGACCCAAAACGTCACCCATTCCTTCTCTCCCGAGATGCTGCCTGACCCGCTGAGTTACTCCAGCATTTTGTGATACCTTCGATTTGTACCAGCATCTGCAGTTATTTTCCTACACTCCTCACCATCGAAGAGATCAATAGGTGGTCCTGCCTCAAAAAGGCAGCCAGCATCATCAGAGATCCACACCTCCCTGGCCACACTCTCATTTCACTCCTGCCGTCAGGAAGAAAGTATAGGAGTCTGAAAAGTGTACTGTTCAGGTTCTGGAAACTGTTTCTTCCCAACAACCATCAGGCTATTCAACACGACAAACTTCAAATAAACTCAGAGCTACAAGCAGCCTTGATTGCACAAGGGACTTGAGCCATTGTTTTTGTCTTCCCACCATTTTAATTAAAAAAAATATATTGACCTTCCTTTTGAGGTTTACTATGGTGTCCACTGGAGGAGGTGCAGGTGAACCTCTGTCTCACCTGGAAAGACTGTTTGGGTCCTTGGATGGAGTTGAGGGGGGAGGTAAAGGGACAGGTGTTGCATCTCGTGCCGTTGCAGGGGAAAGTGCCCGGGGTTGGGGTGGTTTGGGTCGGAAGGGACGAGTGGAGCAGGGAGTTACGGAGGGAACGGTCTCTGCGGAACGCAGAAAGGGGAGGGGATGGGAAGATATGGCCAGTGGTGGGGTCCCGTTGTAGGTGACGGAAATGTTGGCGGATGATTTGTTGGATACGCTGGCTGGTGGGGTGGAAGGCGAGAACGAGGGGGATTCTGTCCTTGTTACGAGTGGGGGGAGGGGGAGCAAAAGCGGAGCTGTGGGATGTAGAAGAGACCCTAGTGAGAGCCTCATCTATAATGGAAGAGGGGAAGCCCCGTTTCCTGAAGAATGAGGACATCTCTGATGCCCTAGTGTGAAACACCTCATCCCGGGCACAGATGCGGCGTAGACGGAGGAATTGGGAGTAGGGGATAGACTTTTTGCAGGAGACTGGGTGGGAAGAAGTGTAGTCCAGATAGCTGTGTGAGTCAGTGGGTTTATAGTAGATGTCAGTCACTCATCTGTCTCCTGTGATGGAGATGGTGAGGTCCAGAAACGGGAGGGAGATGTCGGAGATAGTCCAGGTATATTTAAGGGCAGGATGGAAATTGGAAGTGAAGTGTATGAAATCAGTAAGTTCTGCATGGGTACAAGAGGTAGCACCAATGCAGTCGTCGATGTAGCGGAGGTAGAGTTCGGGGATGGGGCCGGTGTACGCCCGGATTGTTCGACGTACCCGACAAAGAGGCAGGCGTAGCTAGGGCCCATGCGAGTGCCCATAGCTACGCCTCTGGTTTGGAGGAAGTGGGAGGAGTCAAAGGAGAAGTTGTTAAGCCTACAGGATAAATCAATCCAAAGTATGCACTGGGGAAATTTCTGGGGGGAATATTCTGGGGCAAAATAATCACTATTAGGAAATTTTAAAAGTAAATAAATGAAAACAAAGCATGGATCTAATGAATGGCGACCCTGTGATTAACTAACTTAATGGAATTAGTTAATAAACTGATGAAAAGATTTCATGATTGCGAATCAAATAGACCGAGAGGCTGTGACATATGGACAATACATAACGCCAGGAGATTGAATTTCTTGTTTCTCAGCCAGGAGTTGGGGGTGGAGGAGTGGGGGTGATGGGGCTTGAACAGTTGTGTTCTCCATCATCCGGTGTAAGGGCACCACACTTTCTGTTACATCTTAACGACCTCGACTGGGTGACCATTTGCAGGTAACATGAGACTTAGAGAAAGAGGGGGATAGCAATAAACCTTAGGGCCAAACTCACACAAAATAACTTTTATTGTCGAGTAGTGCAAAGTGACATATCTTGACATAAGAATGGAGAATGGAAACATGTAATAAAAGCACAAATTTAAAAGGGATGCAGGTACTGAGAGATTTGTGGGTGGGTGTACTTAAAATATTCAAGTTGAAGGGAAATGCCGAGAAGGCTGACAAAAAGGCGCACAGTTTTGCTGCCTGTAAACAGAGCTGCAGAGTACAAAAGCAAGGAAGTTATACCAAATATTTATGAACAGCTGGGGTTTTGTGGCTGTTTCAGTGCCTCAGGAAGGATGGTGCAGCATTAGGACGGATGCAGAAGAGATTTACGAGCAAAGAAAGGGGACACCAAATAACCTTTCCAGGGTCAATGTGATTTAAACCAAGGGTTTTATGCTTTCTCACTAACAGTCTGTTTACCCTTAACACAGCCAGGATATATATTATCTAACAAGTTCTTCTCGCCAGGCCTTAAGGTTGGTTGATGTGGATCCCAACCATTTCTAATTCAACTTTTCACATTCCTTTTGTTTTTCCTGATCACACGGCAAGATCCTTCCCTCCTGTTTCCACCTCCTCCCAATTACCCCCTAACCCCACCCCTCATTTAGTAGCTGAAATCATTCTTCCAAGACCTCGGTTCTCCTCATCTTTCTTGGTCCCTTGTTGCATTCCCAGGCTCGACTCCCTCTCGGATAAATGCACAGCTCCCCTGTGTCCGTGTGGGCCATTTACCCCATTATGAACACCAGCCCTAATTGCCCCCATTTTGCTGTCCCACCAGCCACACCTACCCCCCTCCTCCCCCCCCCCCCCACTCTCCACACCTCTCCTTGCACCAATGAACAACCAGTTCCTTCAACCTCACCTCCAACAAGGGCAGGGAACTGAAATGAAAACTAAAGAAGGAAATTTGCAGAGCTAAGGGGGAAAAATCAGATACATTTTTAAAACATTTCCAAAGAGCCTGCATGAGAACAATGGGCCAAATGGCCTGCTTTTCTTCTGCATGTTTTTATGATTCTGCAATTGAATGGTAAATGAAAATAGCAAAATACTCTGGAGTATACATTCATCTACAGTATATTATCAAGGAAGCCCATGTGCAGCACTATATGTAACCTGCTACAAGTTTATGAATGCATTATTTTTCCAAGCTTGGGAAGGCTGAGTTTTACTTTCTTTGTTACATCATCACTGGGAGGATTCTTTCTGGCATCCTTCAAGTGCCAGATGTTTTCTGGAAGGTCATCCAAGAAGCAGTATTAATAGTCGATGTTTGCTAGTTTAGCTTTCTTGAGCAAGACAGCAGAAATGGTTTGGAGAAATTACTACAGAAGTACTTCATTTACATTTGAAGTTTTAGTCCTGGTTTCGCACGCAGTAGACGTTGGGAAGATTAAGCCAATTTGTCCGTTTTAGTAGTTGCGAGACTGCAGATGCCAATGTTGCCTCATTCAACTTGCTGCCTCAAAGGACAGAAATTCTCTCTGTTTCAACTGATCAGAACTACACCTGGGAAGGGTCTCGACCCGAAACGTCACCCATTCCTTCTCTCCAGAGATGCTGCCTGACCTGCTGAGTTACTCCAGCATTTTGTGGTACCTTCGAGAACTACACCTGGGACCACTTGACCTTTGGATCACCAGGCTGACTGGGAATGGGGATAATTATAAATCACCCTTTTAACAAAACGGCAACTAAAAGACACTGTCAGTCTTAACTGTTTGCCCGATCAATTATTTTGCAACTTCCTACTAGGAGTCGTGGGGGTGAGGTGGAGAAATCTACCTTTGGCTCCCACAAGTGATTTTTCGCCTCGCTGGAAGCCAGAAGTTGCCAGAAACGCTCATGTGTTCAGTGCCTGTAGCCAAACACTAAGTGCTCCCTTGTGATCTTTCCTTCATCTTTCTTACAGCTTAAGTAAAAGCCTTTCGCTGAATCACGAAGCATTTCATGAAGCACAGCAGTCCTTCTGGTGAAGCTACTCCCACAATGCTGTCAAATAGGGAGTTGCAGAATTCAGACCTACAAAGAATATCTTACCAAATTCTTTTCAATTTTCCCAACTCGGATATTTGCTTGCCTTTTTCCCCCCACTGATTACCTGTGCCAGGGAGTGAATCCAAGCTCGGGAAGGCTGAGTTTTACTTTCTTTGTTACATCATCTCTGGGAGGATTCTTTCTGGCATCCTTCAAGTACCCGATGTTTTCTGGAAGGTCATCCAAGAAGCACATCTTCCCATCCCCTCCCCTTTCTGCGTTCCGCAGAGACCGTTCCCTCCGTAACTTCCTGGTCCACTCGTCCCTTCCTACCCAAACCACCCCATCCCCGGGCACTTTCCCCTGCAACCGCAGGAGATGCAACACCTGTCCCTTTACCTTCCCCCCTCAACTCCATCCAAGGACCCAAACAGTCTTTCCAGGTGAGACAGATGTTCACCTGCACCTCCTCCAACCTCATCTATTGCATCCGCTGCTCTAGATGTCAACTTCTTTACATCGGCGAAACCAAATGCAGGCTCAGCGATCGTTTCGCTCAACACCTTCGCTCAGTCCGCCTTAACCAACCTGATCTCCCGGTGGCTGAGCACTTCAACTCCCCCTCCCACTCCCAGTCTGAGCTTTCTGTCATGGGCCTCCTCCAGTGCCATAGTGAGGCCCACCGGAAATTGGAGGAACAGCATCTCATATTTCGCTTGGGTAGCCTGCAGCCCAGCGGAATGAACATTGACTTCTCCAACTTTAGATAGTTTCTCTGTCAATAGACAATAGACAATAGACAATAGGTGCAGGAGTAGGCCATTCAGCCCTTCGAGCCAGCACCGCCATTCAATGCGATCATGGCTGATCACTCTCAATCAGTACCCCGTTCCTGCCTTCTCCCCATACCCCCTCACTCCGCTATCCTTAAGAGCTCTATCCAGCTCTCTCTTGAAAGCATCCAACGAACTGGCCTCCACTGCCTTCTGAGGCAGAGAATTCCACACCTTCACCACTCTCTGACTGAAAAAGTTCTTCCTCATCTCTGTTCTAAATGGCCTACCCCTTATTCTTAAACTGTGGCCCCTTGTTCTGGACTCCCCCAACATTGGGAACATGTTTCCTGCCTCTAATGTGTCCAATCCCCTAATTATCTTATATGTTTCAATAAGATCCCCCCTCATCCTTCTAAATTCCAGTGTATACAAGCCCAATCGCTCCAGCCTTTCAACA
This sequence comes from Rhinoraja longicauda, assembly GCF_053455715.1. Lineage (NCBI taxonomy): Eukaryota > Metazoa > Chordata > Chondrichthyes > Rajiformes > Arhynchobatidae > Rhinoraja > Rhinoraja longicauda. The sequence continues at coordinate 13,025,867 of NC_135979.1, forward strand.
TACGACAGTCCAGCCATTCCGGGAATTAACCTAGTGAACCTACGCTGCACGCCCTCCATAGCAAGAATATCCTTCCTCAAATTCGGAGACCAAAACTGCACACAGTACTCCAGGTGCGGTCTCACCAGGGCCCGGTACAACTGTAGAAGGACCTCTTTGCTCCTATACTCAACTCCTCTTGTTACGAAGGCCAACATTCCATTGGCTTTCTTCACTGCCTGCTGTACCTGCATGCTTCCTTTCATTGACTGATGCACTAGGACACCCAGATCTTGTTGAACTCCCCCTCCTCCTAACTTGACACCATTCAGATAATAATCTGCCTTTCTATTCTTACTTCCAAAGTGAATAACCTCACACTTATCTACATTAAACTGCATCGGCCATGTATCCGCCCACTCACACAACCTGTCCAAGTCACCCTGCAGCCTTATTGCATCTTCCTCACAATTCACACTACCCCCCAGCTTAGTATCATCTGCAAATTTGCTAATGGTACTTTTAATCCCTTCGTCTAAGTCATTAATGTATATCGTAAATAGCTGGGGTCCCAGCACCGAACCTTGCGGTACCCCACTGGTCACTGCCTCCCATTCCGAAAGGGACCCATTTATCCCCACTCTTTGCTTTCTGTCTGTCAACCAATTTTCTATCCATGTCAGTACCCTACCCCCAATACCATGTGCCCTAATTTTGCCCACTAATCTCCTATGTGGGACCTTGTCGAAGGCTTTCTGAAAGTCGAGGTACACCACATCCACTGACTCTCCCCTGTCAATTTTCCTAGTTACATCCTCAAAAAATTCCAGTAGATTTGTCAAGCATGATTTCCCCTTCGTAAATCCATGCTGACTCGGAATGATCCCGTTACTGCTATCCAAATGCTCAGCAATTTCGTCTTTTATAATTGACTCCAGCATCTTCCCCACCACTGATGTCAGAATGGCCTACTCCTGCATCTATTGTCTATTGTCTATTGACAGAGAAACTATCTCTGTCAATAGACAATAGACTATCTCTGTCAATTGTCTATTGTCTATTGACAGAGATAGTTTCTCTGTCAATAGACAATAGACAATAGACAATAGGTGCAGGAGTAGGCCATTCAGCCCTTCGAGCCAGCACCGCCATTCAATGCGATCATGGCTGATCACTCTCAATCAGTACCCCGTTCCTGCCTTCTCCCCATACCCCCTCACTCCGCTATCCTTAAGAGCTCTATCCAGCTCTCTCTTGAAAGCATCCAACGAACTGGCCTCCACTGCCTTCTGAGGCAGAGAATTCCACACCTTCTCTTCTCCCCCCCCCCCTCCTCCTTCCCAGTTCTCCCTCTAACTTCCTGTCTCCACCTATATCCTTCCTTTGTCCCGCCCCCCTGACATCAGTCTGAAGAAGGGTCTCGACCCAAAACGTCACCCATTCCTTCTCTCCTGAGATGCTGCCTGACCTGCTGAGTTACACCAGCATTTTGTGAATAAATACCTTCGATTTGTACCAGCATCTGCAGTTAATTTCTTACACTACCTTTGCCAGGGAGAATGGCTTCCGAACTTTTCACTTTAGTTTTGTGCTCACATTCTTGATTTCTACAATCACATCTGAGCTGAGGTGATGTTTAGAGAGTCAGAGTTATACAGCACAGAAACTGGCCCTTCAGCCCAATGCATCCATGCTGACCAAGGTGATCAATCCCATTTGCCTGCATTTGGTCATGTCCCTTTAAACCCATCCTTTCCAAGTACCTGTCCAAACATCTTTTAAATCATGTTATGTAGTATATCTTTTCTGCACTTTAAATATTTAGATCAACTAAAAAATAACTTATTATTTCCTGCTATATCTTCTCTCCAAGGAGAATAATTCTAAGTTTTGATTTTCAGCTCCATAATTTAACATCGAATCCCTGGCCCATTCCAACATCTGGATTTATTATTAGCAATAACTTAACTAAACAATGTGTAAACATTGATGATTCTTCGGTGGTAGAGGAAGCTTTGTTATATAAGCAACATACAACTCTGGCACAAAATAGCGAAATAGAAATCAAATTGCAGAAAAATAGAGATTACATGTCATAATGCATGTTAATAAAAGCTTTAAAGGGCAAAGCAAGCATTAGAATTTATTTTGGAAAGGATAGCTTGGAAAAAGTATCAAAGTTATACTTCAGACATTCACAGGCAGCACAGTAGCAAAGCAGTAGAGTTGCTGCCTTACAACACCAGAGGCCTGAGTTTGATCCCGACTATGGGTGCTGTTTGTTCGGAGTTTGAATGTATGCGGGGTGATCATTGGTCAATAGACAATAGACAATAGGTGCAGGAGTAGGCCATTCAGCCCTTCGAGCCAGCACCGCCATTCAATGCGATCATGGCGGACTAGGTGGTCTGAAGGGCCTGTTTCCACCCACTCTATCTCTAAAACTAAACTATAACTCCAACACCAGTAGCCCCCCCGTCCCCTACTTTCAATTTGAAGAAGGATCCTGACCCGAAACGTCACCCATCCTTTTTCTCCAGAGATGATGCCTGACCCACTGAGTTATTCCAGCAATTTTTGCCTATCTTTGGTATAAACCAGTATCTGCAGTTCCTTGTTTCTACAACGTGCTTTCCTCCTTGGGCTTGGACACATCCATACGCATGCAACAGTGCCATTTCCTATCCAGCGATCATAAAAGGGGTCATCGGGTGAACTGAATGCATATGGTTATGAAGATCATCTGTTGTCGAGTAATCTCAGCTAATTCGTATTTCATTGCCCTCTTTTTTCTGCACAGAATCCAATCCAGAGCTGAATATAAAGGGATATAGTTTATCTTTTACATAGTTACTAACCCTTACGGACCCAACCAGTGCCAAGATGTCATCCCCACACCGCCTGCCTCAACCAACAACCTCCAAATGTCCAAGACTCCCACCCCATGTGGATCCATCCACCTCATGCCCACTAATCATGGATTACCCTGCCCTGGTTCCCATCTCCCACCCGATTCCTGGCCACAGACATGAGGTCCACTAATCATGTCGACATCCACCCACCATGACAACCTTCTTCATCCGATTCCCCAGTCTCCAATCAATACACGCCTCCCTCTCCCCAATTACTCTCTGGTACACTGATGTCTGACTTGGCGTTTCGTGTGTGACGTTTCGGGTCGAGACCCTTCTTCAGGCTTGAATCTGAAGAAGGGTCTCGACCCAAAACATCACCCATCTCTTCTCTCCAGAGATGCTGCCTCTCCCACTGAGTTACTCCAGCACTTTGTGTCTATCTTCGGTTTAAACCAGCATCTGCAGTTCCTTCCTACAGATTTATAGTGGATATGGTTGAATTTTCTTTCTGTACAGTGGGTGGTTGGAATCTGGTATGCACAACAACACGACTCGCACAACATTTAAGTGTCTTGGTGAGCACCTGAATTACCAAGACATAGAAGGCTATGGACCAGGTGCTGGGAAATGGCATTAGCAGAGAAGGGTACTTACTGAGCAGCATGAAGATGGTGGGCCAAAGGGGAGGCTTCAATTCTGTATGATCTATGACTCTAACTGCAGGAAGATCGAAGAACGTATGGATGTTAAACATGCTGATGTGCTGGTCAATCTGGAGCAAGAGAGTTGTACCAGGAGATGCCGCTAAAGGTCACGTACAAGTCTGCAGCAGATGCAAGCTTGGAATTAGCCCAGATCCACAACTTATTTTACACAAGGCTTTTGAATGGCAATAATACACATTTCAACCATTGGAAAACAAGTGAACATGCCTCACTGAATGGAAATGGAATTCTCTGCCTCAGAAGGCAGTGGAGGCCAAGTCTCTGAATGCATTCAAGAGAGAACTAGATAGAGCTCTCAAGGATAGCGGAGTCAGGGGGTATGGGGAGAAGGCAGGAATGGGGTACTGATTGAGAATGATCAGCCATGATCACATTGAATGGTGGTGCTGGCTCGAAGGGCCGAATGGCCTACTCCTGCACCTATTGTCTATTGAAAGTTTAAAAGGGACAGGAAACATACATCTCAATTGAATTAAATGTCCTGAAATGTGGAGGTTAAACACAGTCTCTAGATGCCTTCCCGAAATGTCCGTTCTGCAAAGCACCTCCCCGTCAGGCAGGTGCACCACTCACATTAGAACATTAATCATTCTTAAAGTAGTTGGGTAGTCATCTGGCCTTAATTTCCTTCCTCTCAGTCTAGTAACAGAGGCTGGTGATGGCTCATATATAATAGCTCCACAGAAACCAAAGATACGGGACCAAACAAAGGCTGTGTAACCATCAGAGCAAATCAATCGATACATTTACTTACCCAGCCATAAAAGTTTAACAAAAGGAACTCAGTGATATTCATACTTTGAGAGTGAAAGAGCTGAGTTTAGTAAATCAACATCTGAAGAAGGGTCTTGACCCAAAACCTGACCCATCCTTTTTCTTCAGAGATGGTGCCTGAACTGCTGTTACTCCAGCACTCTGTGTCTATCTTTAAGCAAGTATATGACTCATCAAGGCATAGAAGGTTTTGTGTGCCTTTTCTGTGTTGTTGATTCCATCCATTGCTCAAATTCATTTATCAAAAATTACAGTGCTGCTGATAATATATTGATAGATTGAGTCAATATCACAATTGATGCCTTCGATTAATCTATTTAATGGAAAAGGCTCTTCAGTTATTATATCAATATTGGAGGATGACATATTGGAAGGTGGTGAAACGTTTGTTTAGAGTAAGCATTAAGACTTGCTTACACAATACTTACTGCCATCATAGTGCTTTAGTGCAAATTTTCAATTCTCTCCAGCTGTGGATGATGGCACTCCGAATACCACCGCATGGTCAATACAAGTAATGAAGTGCTTGTCCTGTCAGCACAAGTAATTTGTCGCACAGGTAATTTACCCTCAAGGAATGTTGATGACACTGCTGAAGATGTCAGAAAGCTCACTGACAACAAGGTTGTAGATAGATCCAAAGTTGGCGTTGGACCAACTGGCAGCTCAAAAACCTTAGGAGCTGATGGAGTATTATTGACTGGTTTAGTAATGGCTTGCGTTACTAATGCCAATAGTTCCACACTTAAAAGGAAAGCTTTCTCCTCCGCATACCCAGCTCCCCACTTCACTCCTGGAGAACCAATTTTAGTGCCCTTGACACATAAAAAGTAACCACTTCACAGTAAAATACTGAGGTACAAAAATGTTGCACAATCAATCAGAATTACAGTGTGGTGATAGGATCTGTACTTCTTGTCAAGTCCATTTGAGGTGGTGACACCAGCAGCTCACCATTGGAAGAAGTGGGAGGAGAGGATCGGGAAGGGGAGAGGGTCGTGAGGAGGCCAGGTGAGGAGAGGAACCAGGTGGGAGAAGAGGGAGGGTCGGAAGATTGGAAGAGGGTAGTTAGTGATCAGTGTAGTAAGAGGCTGAAGTCGTGAAATTAACAGGCCTAATGGAATAGTCAACTGTGACTTCAGTATTCCAAGCCCAGATTTCCTGACATATTGTAGGAATGACTGTACATAGCTTCAGTACAGAAACACACAAACTTGGCTTCAGAAAAGATCTTGCCTATTGGCAAAATGACAAAGAAACATCTAGAATGCTACCGACCTATCTGCACAGCCACATATTCCGGGATTTGGTCATTTTGAACTAGGCAAACGTAATGACCTGTCAACTTTACAATGATTACCAAGTTGAAGAGGGTAACAGATTAGGAATCTTAGAAATAATTAAAGCTGGCTATCACTCAGAATTTAAAAATTTTGTAAAATCAATGATGCAAAAACCAAAACATATTTTGATTCTATATTTAGAATTCCCACGCTTTACTTTGATTTCAGAATGTGCAAACCACATGCTGCACTGAATATAGTACATCCAATATTCATCAACATCCAGGCTACAACTGCAGGTTCACACCAGGAACACTTGCACTACTGTAGCTGCTATCATTGATGGCAACAGTTACAGCAAAAAGACTAGGCTTGTATTCACTGGAGTTTAGAAGGATGAGAGGGGATCTTATAGAAACATCTAAAATTATAAAAGGACTGGACAAGCTAGATGGAGGAAAAATGTTCCCAATGTTGGGCGAGTCCAGAACCAGGGGCCACAGTCTTAGAATAAAGGGGAGGCCGTTTAAAACTGAGGTGAAAAGGAACTTTTTCACCCAGAAAGTTTTGAATTTGTGGAATTCTCTGCCACAGAGCCAAATCACTGGATGGATTTAAGAGCGAGTTAGATAGAGCTCTAGGGGCTAGTGGAATCAAGGGATATGGGGAGAAGGCAGGCACAGGTTATTGATTGTGGACGATCAGCCATGATCACAATGAATGGCAGTGCTGGCTCGAAGGGCCGAATGGCCTCCTCCTGCACCTATTTTCTATGTTTCTAACCAAGTTGCTGCTGAGTGCCCCTCTCGATTCATGCTCACAGGGTCTGACTTGCATTCCCACAAGTGCATTAGGCAGCACTTGGTTGTGCAGTTCTGGTCGCCACACGACAGGAAGGATGTGACTGTGGTGCTGGAGCTGCAGAGCAGATTCCAGAGGATGCTGCCTGATTGGAGTCCTTCAGTTATAGGAAGGGTTTAAATAGACCGCAATGGCTGCCTCACCAACTTCCTTCCTTGTTTTAATAATATGTGTTAAATGTATGTTTTTAGTGTCCCTTAGCTTGTTTTATGTGGGGGGGAGGAGGGGTTGGGGGAAAATTTTCCTAATCACTTACCTCGACAGAGATGCGATTTTTTCCGTATTGTATCTCCATCCACACTGCTGCCTAACATCGAGGAGTTAGCGGCTTCTGCTGGAGACCGATTTTGAGAGCTCCACCGTGGTCGCCTGTGGAAATCAAGGAGTCCGCAATCCCTTTGCCAGGGATTGACCTCGGAGCTTCAACTGTGGGTGCTTGCGGACTTTAACATCACGGAGCCTGCGGTCTCTGGTTAGATACCGACTTCGGGAACTCCAAGCTGCAGGAGCTTCGACCGCCCTGACACGGGGGGCTTCGATCGCCCCTTCGCGGGAGCTTCAATTGCCCCCGACGCGGGAGCTGCGATCTCCCCGACGGATGGTTCGATTGCCCAGACCACGTGAAAATAAAGCGGAAGATTGGACTTTTTTGCCTTCCATCACAGTGAGAAATCCACTGTGATGGATGTTCATGTTAACTTTTATGTAGTTGTGTGTCTTGTTGGGGTTTTTTTTCGTATGGCTGGGCGGTAATTCACATATCACTGTACCTTAATTGGTACATGTGACAATAAAAGACCTTTGAAACCTTTGTTTTTCGAAGATTGCGTGGGCTTACGAGATTCTCTAGAATTTACATAAAGAGAACTGATTTTAAAAAAAAATGTTTTTAACAAGGAAGATACTAGGTAGATGATATTCTTGGCTGGGAAGATGGAGGGTTCATAGTCTCAGAATAATAGGTCAGCCATTCAGGACTGAACTGAGCAAAGGTTTTTAAGGTGTTTCAAGTCATACAATTCTCTATCCCTGAGAAATGTGGCTACTCAGTACTTATTTCAGGATAGATATCAAATCTGGATAATAACAGAACCAATGGACATAGCTACAATGCCAGAAGCAGAGAGGAGATAGCTGAACACCCATGATTTTATTTATTGTCAGAATTGGTATGAAAGGCTCAGTGGCCTATTCCCTATTTCTTACGAATCATCTCAATGTTAAATTCATCTCAAGTCTCTTATATGCAAGACTGCTCTTTCAAAAAAATTGTGTTAAATGGAAAACTTTCCAGTGTGCAGTTTTAGTTTAAAGTTTGAGGTGCAGCACACAAACCAGCCCAGAGTCCATGCCGTCCAACAATCCCAGACACTAGTATTATCCTACACACTAGAGACAATTTACAATTTTTACCCAAGCCAATTAACCAACAAATTTGTATGGCTTTGGAGAACAGGAGGAAACTTAAGCACCAGGAGAAAACCCACACGATCACAGGGAGAATGTACAAACTCAATACAGGGCAGCACCCATAGTGGGTATTTATTCACAAAATGCTGGAGTAACTCAGCAGGTCAGGCAGCATCTCAGGAGAGAAGGAATGGGTGACGTTTCGGGTCAAGACGTTTCGTCAAGACCCGAAACGTCACCCATTCCTTCTCTCCTGAGATGCTGCCTGACCTGCTGAGTTACTCCAGCATTTTGTAAATAAATACCTTTGATTTGTACCAGCATCTGCAGTTATTTTTTTATAGCACCCATAGTGGGGATCGAACCAGAATCTCTGACGCTGCAAGGCAGCAACACTACCGCTGTGCCACCGTGCTGCCCTCTAGAGGTCTATAGCCATACTTTTCACAAAGGAATGTGCTTGAAATTGTTGGGAGTCCAATCATTCCAGCCCCTGGACTCTGCTGAATGAGTTTCTCAGGGCAAAGACTTGGTTCTGATCAAAGATAATAGAGCAGAGCAAAGATAGACCACTCGACCCTAAAAACCGTAGTACGTCATGGCGCCATTTTAGTAGGCAGAAACGTGCAGAAACATTTAAAAAGAAAATCAACAAACATCGGTGAATTGATAGATGAAATATATTCTGCATTTTTTTAATGGTATCATCACACATACTGTTCCCCCAAAACACTGATCACACTGCGAGAGGCAGCCATAGCTAGCGGCGGGGTTTTGCTTACTAAAATGGCGGACGTTTTGCTTACTAAAATGGCGAACGTTTTGCTTACTAAAATGGCGGACGTTTTGCCTACTAAAATGGCGGACGTTTTGCTTACTAAACGGCTCCTTTGCGTACTACATACACTTCAGTGTGGGCGATTTCGACGGAGTGGCTCATCTTGCTCGTCTCGTATCTGGTCCCGATTACCTTCAGCTGCTAGTGTAAGAAAATAACTGCAGATGCCGGTACAAATCGAAGGTATTTATTCACAAAATGCTGGAGTAACTCAGCAGGTCAGGCAGCATCTCAGGAGAGAAGGAATGGGCGACGTTTCGGGTCGAGTCTTCTTCAGTGTGAAGAAGGGTCACCCATTCCTTCTCTCCTGAGATGCTGCCTGGCCTTCAGCTGCTATATCATCAAACCTCCTTCCACGAAGGCAAAGCCACCTGTTCCACAATTTTCAATTAATTTAGTTTTGAGAGATACAACGTGGAAACAGGCCCGGCTGTGCCTGTGGCCCAGCAAGTCCGCGCCGACCAGCGGTACATTAGTTCCATCCTACACACTTGCATGTCTTCGGAATGTGGGAGGAAACCAGAACACCTGGAGAAAATGCCTCACCGTTCCGTACAGTCAGCACCTGTAGTCAGGATCAAACCCAGGAAGGTGGAGTAAGGCAGCAACTCTGCCACTGTGCCGCCCATGATAAGTAATTGTTCTGACTTTACCCAAGGAGCATTTTAAGCATCATTTAATTGTACGAAATTTATCCCCCCAAAAAATTGTGACTTCCATTTCAACAAATTTTCTTCTCGTGCCTGTTATGTTTAATAACTAATTTCAAGTAGACTGCCTAACTGTATAAAAAAAATAACTTCAGTTATGCATGAACTAGATTAATGATAGCTGAAATTTCATAAAAACTTCATTACTTGCATTCGTGACATTTGTAACTGGTTGATGTTAATTAACTTTTTCAAACAACCTTGTTTGCAATATAAACGTCCTGCAACATAGAATTACAAGCGTGCTCCTGAACATACAACTCCGTTCCTTTTCAAGTCTTTAGTCTTTCTTAAGCATTGAGATGATGTATATTGCCCAATTTACTCTTTTCATTTGACTCTGAAGGGAAAGTGACAGGCAGAATACATTGCAACTTGTATACACTGCTGAGGGATACTGTTCGTCCCTTTGCTTTGTAGCACACCAAAAGTGATGCATGTGCTACTGAATGCTGACTCATTCTGCTTGCAATGCATCATACTAATGGCCATTGCAGGGTGAAAAAAAAATCATGATCAAACCACACCTCCACATATGCATCCAACTTAAGCACTAATACTTTATCACTGACCTTACATTAGAGAATTTTCTTAAAGTACCCTATTTATAGTGTAAGGAGGAACTGCAGATGCTGGTTTACACCGAAGATAGACACAAAATGCTGGAGTAACTCAGCGGGTCAGGCAGCATCTCTGGAGAAAAGGAATAGGTGACCTTTCGGGTCGAGACCCGAATGAAGGGTCTCGACCTGAAACATCATCTACAGGGTATTCCTTTTCTCCAGAGATGCTGCCTGACCCACTGAGTTACTCTAGCATTTTGTGTCTATCCTGTTTATAGCTTATCCTCACAATTGGCCTACTGCTTCAGAGACATCCTGCTCCCCCCCCCCCCCCTGTAATTTAGAAAGCCTCAGTTGTCTACTTCCAAGTTCTGAGAAAGGGTTTTCAATATGAAATATTAAATCAGTTTCTCTTCCCTCTGCTGTGGCTTGATGCACTGAGTATTTCCAGCAATTTCTGTTTCTGTCTCACACTGGAGAACTCTGACTTCAACCATGGGAGCCAGTGACAGCACTCAGCAGGGACCAGAAAACCACAGGTATTGCACTCACCTGCTCCACAAGTGGAATAGGCAGAATGTCCCCATGACCCTCGCCAGGGGAAACATCATCACTCTGCCCATTAAGATCGGTTACTGAAGACACTTAATTTTACCACAAGGCATCTCAAGAAATTATTGGTTCCATTCACCCAAAAATCCGAATGCAAGACTTGTCGCATCATCTAAAAGAGAACAGGCTGTTCAGCTTAAGGGGCACGATCGTCACATCCACTCAGCCGCAAATGTGCTATCCGATACACGCACACAGCACATGCAATTTTCCAAAATAAATCAGAAATTAAAATCATGTAACATTACCTCCCAGCAAACACCAAATGTAAAATGCTTTTATTAAAGTGTTGTACTGGTATGTATTTTACATTGGTACCTACCTGTAGTTCCAATAACTTTATGGAAAGCAATGACAGGATTTACAAATATAGATTTTTGTTGAAGATTAATAAGATTAGTTTCAGCAAAAAAATAAATCCCACCATGCAGCAGAGCTGCATCATATTTAAAATAATTATACCAAGATAAAAGATCGTCAAACCTTCCAATACCTGGCTGGAATGTTCCCTTGTATTACATAATCAGCATCACTAGATGGCAACCTTCACTCTTACAACTGCAACAAGTCAACCTATCCATACATAATTCATGGCGTTCCAAATCCATATTCTCTTGCATAAAAGTTAGCAAACTGGTAATTTTGTAAAATGTAACAATTTTTAACACTGTTACTTTATCACACCAGAAGTGGACATTCATAGTCAAGCAAAAGTATTAAGACATTCCATATGTAATAAATGGAAATAAAACACAAAGAAATGGACCATACAATGACAGATCACCCTATAATCCCACAAAGCAAGAACTTCCAGGCACACTGAGATCTCAAATTTCACTTCAACTAATACTTAGCAATTCAGCAGAGAGGCAGTGAGAATGTCCTAAACTCAACAAAGCTTTGAGTAAAAGGTGGTCTCATTGAAAGATGGAAGAGGCTGAATGAGTCGATGAACGAGTTGCCGGATACTTTTTTGTTTTTGTCTCCCTCTCTCGCTTCCCCACCCCAGGCTGTAGGGTCTCAGGATGGACTAACCATTACTAACAAAACTGATTTACTTAAAAGGTTATAAATGATCAGTGAAATGGGCAGTGCTTGCTCAGTTGTTCAGTAATGAAGACTATCATTGATAAGTTTATGGGACTAACGGAATATGGGGATATGCCAGTAAACCGGATCATGGTTTTAGGATTGGCCGTAATTGGATTGAACGGAGGACAAGCGCTGGGTATCATAATAATTCTGCGTACATTTCCTATTTTACTACATCGAATGTAAACCTTAAACACTTGACATGCGGTAAGGAAAACGTTTTAGGTAACTTTACTTAATGTGTATCATCCTAATATTGTCAGAATTTTGTTTAGATTTTAATTTGCTTAGGTCTGGACAGAACTAAACTAGCTGAACCTGGCATGCCTTGAAGACGAGACTTAAAGCTTCACAGTACAGACTGATGAATCCCAACAACTAAACATCATTGATCATGATGGAATGGTCTGTTTGGGGGGGGGGGGGGGGAAGGGGGAAATAGGGGGTAAGAAAAACCCAAACTATTTACCTTGTATTTGATGTCAAGCTTAATGCTGATAACAAGGTATTGGTTTGCCATTGTTATGTATACCTAAGATAGTGAAGATCTTCGATTTGTGTGTGAGATCCAGGCAAATCATACCATATGTGAACACAATAGTTAGTGCAAAAAGAGAAATAAAACATAACTCAGAATATAGTATTACAGGTATGGAGAAAATTAAAATGCAAGGGCTGCAACAAGGTAGCTTGTTAGATTGAAATTCCATTCTTAACAAAAGAGGCTCATTCAGGAGTGTGATAACAGTGGAGAAAGATCTGTTCTTGAATGTGGTGGCATGTGTTTTCAATGACCAATAGCTCTTGCATAAGTTGGGTGCTTTCCCGAGGCAGTGAAAAGTATAAATGGGATCAAAGAAGGGTGGAAGGCTGGTTTGTGTGATGAACAGGGCTGTGCCACAAATCTGGTCATGTGTGCTTGCAGTCTTGGATAGAACTGTTATCATACCAAGCTGTGATGCATCTGGATAGGATGTTTTCTATGGTCCATTTATAGAAAGACATTGGAAACATGGTGAATTTTCTTAGTCTTCTCAGGAAGTAGAGACATTAATGTGCTTCCTTGGTCATAGTGTCCATGCAGTTGGACCATGTCAAATTATTGGTGCTATTTACACTGAGAAACTTGAAGCTCTCAATCACCTTCACTTATCAACATTTATGCAGACTGGGGCATGTTCGCCACCCTGCTTCCTGAAGTCGACGACCATCTCCTTTGTTTTGCTGATACTGAGGTAAGAAGGGTCCCAACCTAAAATGTCAACTATCCAAGTTCTCCAGGGATGATGCCTGGCCCGCTGAGATACTCCAAAAACTTTCCGAGAAAAGGGGTAGTTGTCTTGACACTACACTACTAAGCTCTCAATCACCTTCCTGTATTCCTCATCGTTGTTCGAAATATGGCCCACTGCAAGTGGTATCACCAGCAAACTTGCAAATGGGGAACTTTGGCTGCATAGTGAGAATTAGAGTGAATATATTAAGGGGGAAGAGAACACATCCTTGTGGAGGTCATATCCAGCACAGATCATCCAATTTGAAGATCTCGCAATCTGTGGTTTCCCATTTGAGAACACTCAGCTCACTTCTTTAGTACATAAGTTTTACACACTGAAGAAGTCTGTGAGTGGTGGCATAATGGTTTAGGTTGGTTACAGTCCTTGAGTATGGACTACTTCATCGACTCACAGCAGTCATGTCAGATCTCATCCGTTTGCTCAGTCCAGCACTGCAACTTTCTGTACTGGATCCTCATACTTCAGTTTCTGCTTCCAAGACAGTAGAAGCAGTCAGGTAGCACATTTCGAAAATGTGCAGGGAGGATTGAGTGGTAGGCATCTTTGATGGTTATGTAGGTGTTTAGGTAGTGAGGGAGTTTGGTCTTCTGGTGAGTTAGATGTATTGATAGTATTTGAGAAGCACACTCGAGGTCAGCCTGGTTGAAGTTCCCGCTCTGATGAATAAGACCTCGAGGTACTTTGTTTCAAGGCTATTGATTGCGTTGTATAGTTCATTCAGTGTAATTCACGTCTGCATGAGGCGGCATATAAACTGCTGTCAGGATCCTGCAGCAGGTAGTAGGGATGGCACTTCACCATTAGATATTCCAGGTCCAGGAATTAGGAACTCGCCAGGACTATCACTTCCAACAACAAGGTGTTAAGAGCGCAGACCCCTCCACATTCTACCTTGCTGGAGGATGTAATTCAGATTATCTGGTGAACTGAAGCCCTCAGACTGCACGTCCCAAGTTACACAGCTGTGAGCTTGGTCTCTGAAACAGAGCACACAGCAGATACCAAGGTCATCACTTTAAAGGAAGCAGAAATTGTGGAGAATGATCTGTGAATGTGGAGATTGCCACTTTATCCTAGTTCAGTCTCCCTTCTCCTCCAGATTCCATCACCAGCCCAAACTTCCCCTCTCCTTTCAGGATTGCGTATGGAACTTCCCCACTCCCTGGTCCAATTTGCCATTCTCACCAACTAGCTCTCTTCTTAAGCACTTTACCTTGCAATCCTAGGCAAATACTTATCCTTTCATCCTTTCTCACCATTCAGTGAACCAGACTTCTGAAGCAGCAATTCACTTGCACTTCTTAAAATCTATTGTATTTCATTCGGTGTTCACAATATGAGCTCCTCCACCTTGGAGAAACCAAATACAGATTTGGTGACCATGTTAATTCCCTATCCCACTGCCATTGACATATCAGCCTGAGGTCTCCTATATTGTTACAATAAGGCCCAATGCAAGATTGAGGAACAGTACTTCATCTGCAACCTTCTGGATTCAGTGTTGAATTCTTCATGTTCAAGTAACTTCAAGTAAAAAGATTGGACTTTATTGCCTTCCATCACAGTGAGGAATCTACTGAGTTGGATGTTTATGTTAACTTTTATGTAGTTGTGTGTCCTGTTACTTTTTTTTAGTATGGCTGTATGATAATTTGAGTTTCACTGTACCTTAATTGGTACATGTGACAATAAACTGACCTTTGAACTTTTCTCTCGTTCATCAGGGATATGGCTTCAGGTTTCCTCCCCTTGTTTCTTCCTTTGGGAGTCGAGTACCTTCACAGCCTAACCTGTCAGGCATATCTTCCTGTCCTCCCTTTTGCCACCGACATTCCTTTGCCTATTTTCCTAGGTCTGTATTCTCAGTCCCCATCTACACCCACCACTTGCTTTCATTTTATCCCCACCCTAATAAAGCCAAAGCCTACCATGCCTGCAGTTCCACAAGCTTTTTTGACTCTTTCCCAGTTCTGATTAAGGTACTTTGACCTGAAATGTTAAGTCTCTCTTTCCACACTTGCAGCCCAACATGTTGAGTATTTCCAACTTTTTTGGTTTTCATTTCAAATTTATAAAACTGGATATCTAGCACGATATTTAAGATATTTATATTCTGCTTTTTAAATTAGAATGATACAGTGGCTAAGATATACTAACCCAAAAAAATATGCTTTAATTAAACAGGATTAAAATTGTTATATTCCAACAGTTTGAAATTCAAGATAAATGCTTCATATACTGACACTATCTGAATATGGGATCCGATACCTGGCTTTTAATGGACATCAAACAGATTAACTTCAATCAAGAAATAAATTCAGGCTTCAGATTGCGCAGTCCTTACCCAAG
The DNA here is from genome assembly GCF_053455715.1 of Rhinoraja longicauda. Classification (NCBI taxonomy): domain Eukaryota; kingdom Metazoa; phylum Chordata; class Chondrichthyes; order Rajiformes; family Arhynchobatidae; genus Rhinoraja; species Rhinoraja longicauda. The sequence continues at coordinate 13,041,216 of NC_135979.1, forward strand.
AGATAACCAATTACTTACACTCCGCTCAATGGAAAAGTTGTGTGTTTAAAGTAGAAGTTAAGTCACTGTTGTTTTTAGTCAAACAGTATTGCATAATTGTCCAAATCTCTAGGTATGGACAGTATCTGGTCATCTAACCTAAATGTGTATATCATTTCTCTTGCACCAATTACTGCGAATGTACTCAGCTATGAATTTTGCAATTAATGAAACACAGCAGAATCCATCTGCAAGAAAAACATTTATTCCTTGTAAACCCCACAGAAAGAGAATGCAGCCAAGACCAGTTATATAAAGAAGTGCCAAAATGGCAACAAGTGGAGATGGGGTTGTTGTTAACTTCAACACAAAAAAAGTCAGTGACAATATTTCATGTTCTGCACAATGCTCAAAGAATCCATGAGACAATTTTCTGCAACATTGTTTATGGTGACAATTATACAAGGTGATTCAAAATTGAAAATGGCAGCCAAAGCCATTCTGATCTGGCTTAAGCTAGTATTCAGTCAAAGAAAAATAATTTAGCAATATTTGCTGGTTGCAACAGAGTCCTGTCCTTAGAAAACCCCTAATTTGTCATTTAAACAGGGTGTCCATTTTGAACCAAGGGGTATACATCAGTCAAGCACAAAAAAATTGCGGAAAAAAAACAAATCTGGAAATTGATAACCCATTCGGAATCTACTGCAAGCATACAAAGTACTGTTGTAATAGTTCAAAATGCAAAATAAGCATCCAAATTAAGAGAGGAATGTGGGTAGGGAAAGTGACATTTAGACATTAAGAATTACTGCATACATTTGTAGATTTCAAAATCTTAAAATGCAGCAGCAGTGCTACTAGTTTAGCTTACAAAACTATATAGTTTTCCAAGGTTATAAAAGGTAACACATCCATTTAGATGGACAAGAACAATGTAAAAAGTTAGCTCCTGACCAGAACATTTTACTTGGATGCATTTTAAACAATTTTATTTAAACCATTTGTACGCCTTGTGAAGACGTGACTGATATTGGTCATGGTTCCATTTGGATTAGATTGGGACATTATCACAGTATAATCAATACTCAATATTGTAGAACACTGCTTAAAATCTTGAATGCTCATTTTTGGAAAAGTAATTGTATGACATTGTAACTCACCAGGACCAATGATCATTTCATGGGAACTGCTGAATAGCTACTTCCCACCTATATGATTATTACGAGTTGGAATTTGAAAACAGCTTGATACATGAAGGTGCCTACAACACTGGAATAGACTTTGCCGACACTATATGGTTGTACTTTAGAATTATGCAAAATAAATCCATATGATATGGACCACTGGACTACATTCCTTTGATAATCAAAAATGCTTCAGAGTTAAACATTTTTAAAATCAACTTCTACAGGATTTGAACTGAATTCTAGTCTCACAATACCACATGGTAAAGATCTGCCAAATATTTGCTTGCTCTCAAATGTGTTTTTCATTAAATTGAGTAAACATTGGATTGGGAAGGGAATTGCAAAATGGCAATTGTTTGAGTCTATCATGTCTTTTAGACAAAGACATTTTATTGGACAGTAAAAATTGAAAATCAACTTCAATGCACAAGACTACATGGTCAAAGACTTTAATTTTAGGCTGGGGCAATTAGATGAATGCAAGGTGGACCTTTCATCATTTCTTACTTTGATCCATATACAAATATATTCATTTTAAGCACCTATGATGTGCTATTAAATGATAGCAATCATTTCAAAATAAAAACATTGTGTACTTCAGTAACAACTTAAGCAAAAGCCTTTTCTGGCATTATTTAAAAACAAATTATGTCTTTGATGACTAGGATGAACTCAAATTAAATGAGATTATGTTCAAGCCTAACATAAAAATAATTTTAAACAAGGTATTCACTGGTAAATCCATGCCTGTTTCAGAAATTATTTATCTTTCAATAGAAAATGTTTTGCCTTCCTCCATTTCACTCATAACAAATCATATTCTGGTATACTGTTCTGGTAATGACAATGTAGATGCCTCATGAGAAGAAAATTAAGCATTTAAAGTTTGAAGAACTTAAAATGGATCTCAGCATCAGGTCAGCATGTACATTGGAAATTCTTCCTTCAGGATACATTTACATACTATTTGGTCTGTATTTTGCCTTCTGCACCAAGTTGTGTGTAGTACAGTAAATATCTAATAGAAAGTAGAGGCCTGTCTTTAATCCAGTTTTAATTAACACCTGTCCTTAACTGATGAATCATGATTATTTGTACTATTTCATTCTGCAGATCTAGCAATGTCCAATTTGTAAATTCAACAATCTTCAAATTGAATGAAATTAAGGGTTCAAATAAACACTAATGCTAAGTGGTAAATGAGAGACAATATTCAATAACTCCGCTGCTGACCTGTGCAAAAAAACAAAACAAAAATCAGTAATAATACTTAAAATTGAGGCAGTGATGTAAAGTATATAAGATAGCTGTGTCAATAACTGAAGGTTATATAAAGCACAATTCATTAATTTCAAATGTGTCAAGTAGTCTTCACTGGAGATATTTGAAAATTTGAGTTAGACCCTTCAACATGACAAAGGAAAAGAATGAGAGCATTATTGAAAACGTGGTTTCCTCTGACTACAAATTTGAAGGCACTATGATTACTACTATTTTGAATCAAACATAAAAATATTTCTCTAAATCATGAGGCTTTGTTTCAAGTTGTTACCCATTAAAACCTACCATTAATTACAGGTTTGGTCCAATTTGTCCTAAAGTCTAGGATAGTTAGGTCCTAAATGGTAACATGTGAAATATTCTAGAATGCTTAAAATGATTTTAATAAAACTGAGTTTTGTTGTTAATATGACAATCACAGCAGTGTTTGTGTGGTATAAAAGTAATAGTCATACTTTCAAGAACAGCAACATTAAAAAGAAATTTGATAGTACTTTAGCTAATCAGTTACTTACAAATGTATACCTTACTAATCCTCCCATTGATGAAGGAATGGCACCTTTAGGGGGGTTTATTTCAATAAATTTTACTGTAAAACAAATCATGTGACTTCCCCTCTGGTTATGGTGGTAAACAACCGCCAAGGTCCAATCCAAATTTTATGACAATTAACTTGGCATTCTGTAGCTTTATGACAGTTTTTGTTCAAATAAATTTATGCATTTTTATATATAGAATTATATGGGTAATTTTAGTTTAACCTGTTGTGTAAATAATCATAGCCTTTTAAACTGTCCAGTTACACAAGTAAAACAGTAGATTGCTACAAAATGGTAGTAATGCATTTATATCCCATTCACTGAAGCCCTTTTTGGAAAAATACTCAGGTTTTCCGTGATGTATCATACCAAAATGGTCAAATGTGGTATCAAACCTAATCCTGGCATCCAAACCACTCCACTCATTTTCCACCATAGTCATTTTCAACGACATGGACATTTCTACAATGTCTTGAAAGAAAATAATTCACGAGAAATGGCACTCTAATGATTTTCCTACTGCAATAATACTAGCTTCATTAACATATTGTTAGGATGCCATGAATTACAAGCTTAATATCAGAAAAGTATTATATTTTGTGGGTAAATGCTGGGGAAGGAGAGAAACCATAACTTGCAGATGTGAGTGTTGATGAGTCTCCTCACACAAATAACTTCAGTTTTCAATAAATGGTTGAGCATCTCTCTCTGGGCATCTTTAGGCCTATTTTGGATAACTTCCAATTGAAAGCAGGATCTAGAAGTTGGATATAAACAAATTACAACACATCTTAATTAACAGATTTCATTTTCTAATTCAATGTCTAATTGGCACTGCATATATCCCTAACACTTGCACTAAGTGCATCCCTTCCCTTTTTGAATTCCAGCCTTATTCCATGTGATTAATGTGGAATTAATACACATTTCCAGCATGTCATGAAACTGTTAAAATATTTACTATACTTAACAGCACCAGATAGGTTTAGAGCTAGAAGTGTAAGTTAACATTAAACATGGAGGGGCTGAGGTGACCGATGCACATTATCTTGTAGGAAGTTTACTGAAAGCTCTTAACTCCTACACTTGTGTGAGAAATGTTGTATGATATTCAATAGATTAAATGGGCCAGTGAAAGAGCTAGTCAGCAACAATGATTCAAAATCAATCTAAAATTTATTGCCGAGTTTCCAACCCTGTCATTATGCATGTGTGGGTTTGCAGATCTGCTTTAAAAAAAAAAATCTTCAAGAGGAAATCAAATTAAAATAAGAAAGAAAGAAAAATAAACTTAGAAGTCACAATGCACTGACCAGACTTTCGAAAACAAACTGCAAAGTTCTGGGAATTTTCTAAAAATTTACAGGAAAAGAAGCAGCCATCGGGCAGTTCTAGTCGACACCATGATGTCATTTTTTGTATTTTTTTTTACTACAACTAGTACGTACAGTCACACGTTACATTGTCATCTTGACTGCAGAACACTCTTGCATGATGTCACCACATCGATAAAGTTCAGGAAAGAAGGGAGGAAATAGGAAGGACAGGAGAAAGAGGCTCGCAGTCACTTCTTCATGGGCTGATAAACTGAGGCATTGGGATCAAGTCCTGAAGGGCTAGTCTCCACAAATTTGGAGGAATAATGTGGCGTCACAGGGCTCAGAGTGCTGGTTGCTGCTGTGTAGGCAATACTGGGCATTACAGCCATGACTTCTGCAATTTTCTGTTTCAATTCCTTGATCTCTTGATCCTTCTGAATGATTTGCCCTAGAAAAGACAATGTGCACACAATTAGTCAGAAAATGAACTTTATGTGCATCTGAACACATCTTATATATTTTTTCCTGGTAAACAAGACAACAAAACATTGAGATATAAGATTCCCTAGAGAATCAAGAAGCTTAATTCAAGATTGTGAACTAAGAGGCAACCTTCCACACCTGCATACCCTTTACTAAATAAATTGCATATTTTTATATCAACGGAAAGTTAGCATATATTAAATATTTGAGAGGGACCTCAGGGGCAATCTTTTCATGCAAAACGTATTTCATACTTGGAATGAGCTGCCCAAGGTGGCACAGTGGTAGAGCAGCTGTTTTACAGTGCCGGTAAATCTAGGGCAAGTCATTCAAAAGGATCAAGAGACCAAGAAGCCAATTAACCTACAAACCTGCACGTCTTTGGAATGTAAGAGGAAACCAGAGTACCCGGAGAAAACCCATGCAGTTACAGGGAGAACGTGACAAACTCAATGGAGACAGCCACCCGTAGTCAGGATTGAACCCTGGTCTCTGGCAATGTAAGGCAGCAGCTCTACCGCTGTGCCACTGTATCGCACAGGGCAGCTTATTCCAAATACAGATTAACTTCTGAGTGAAAAGGTTGCCTGATGTTCCTCTCAAATTTCTTCCCATAAGCCTATCTTGATCTTGATGCCTTAACTTTTGTATTCAATACCCTTCCCACAGACGGCAAACATGCTAATTTCCTTCTTTTCCACCCTGTTTATCAGAACTGCCACTTTCAGGGAACCATGCACTTGAACTCCTAGATCTCTCTGCTCCACAACACTCCAGTTCTTTACCATTTATTGTGCAAGTCCAGTCCTGCTTTGACATACCAAGATACCAACCTCACACTTATCAATTCAATCCATTTGCCATTCCTTGGCCCACCTTCCCAATTGATTTAGATCCTGTTGTAAACAAGATACTTTTTCATTTTATCAACAAACTTTAAGTCCTTTTTCAAAGTTACTTCAAGCCTTTGTGGCCAAATCCAATTTTATGTCTAACTACTGTGTTGATTCACAATCTCTCAGCTGAATCAGGCACAAGTATCATAATTATTTTGGATCACAGGATAATTGGTTTATAATTTTAAAATAATAATTTTATTATGAGCAAAGCATTGGTGGCAAGCTGACATTTTAGCTGCCACCTGCAATCCTAACCATGGTTCAAGTGCCTTTGCTTCCGTCAATCTATTCATTAAGCATGCATACTACTAGGATATTGGCTCAACTGCAGAAAGTGAAGTAATTCCAGTTGTGCAAATTACAGAATTATTGCAGAGTATTTAGAAATAAACCACACAATCTGCTAACCAGTTTCTTACCCTGTGCAATTTCCAGCTGTCGTTTGGCATCGCCTAGTGCAGAGAAGAGATCCAACTTAATCCGAGTTTCAGCACTCAGACTATTCTCTAAGTGCTGTGTTTTATCTTGCATGGCTGAAAGTGCCGACATCAATACTTCTGTGTCTTTTTCATTTTCTTTATATTTACGCAATTCCTGTATTAAAGAAAATGAGCCATGAAGTGCCATGAAGAATGTACAAATTATACTTTCAGACTAGAATGCACTATAAATTATTTGGTTTCGTGCAAGTGTACATTTTTGGCTAAATGTGAACTTTTGATTATTTTAATTCCATCTTTGAAACCTGGACAAATAATGTTAATTTTATAAAGCTGCACAGGCACTGGCAGTTCTAATATCTTGACATAAAATCATAACTTTAGATGATAGCAGAATAACAGGATTGTGTGGGGAGGATACGGAGGAAGATGTGCAAAATACTTATTTTTACTCTTGATTCATCAAATCAATAACATTTTTTAACCACTGAATAAATTGAGACTGATAGGAAATTTCAATTTGGTTATCTGCAAAAATATTAGTTATATTTCACTTTTGATCGTCTGTCATCAAATATGCTTTAAACTGAAGATTTACCTGTACTTTCATCTCCAGCTCACGGATTTGGTCTTCTTTGACTTTCATGTCCATTGTTAACTTCTTGCACTCTGCTTCCAGGTCTCGAATACGAGTTCTTAGAGTTTCTGTACATTCCCCCCTAAAAATACAAAATGGTAAATTTATTCACTGCATAAATAAATCTTTGATGTTGTAAAGGTTAATATTTTACATCTGTAAGATGACGTTGTAGTTGTTTTCAGGTCCATATATTGTGTTAAAGCTTAGAATTTACCCATTATGTTTATGATAGCACAAAAAATCTTGTTCATTTTTCATAGCACAGTACAAAGTTCAAACAATACGTTCAAAAACGAATTTGTACATTGTTGATGGCAAGTTATTAACAGTTTTCTGCTCCTTTCATGAATAAACAGTACAAGATTAAATTATTCAGGTTTCAGATACTGCAAGATAAAGTATTTTCTCAACATGGTGATCCGGATCACATTGGAGAATGCAGTAGTAAACCAATCTATACTGCACTGGCATTTTTTGACCAATCATCCATATAGTATCTGGAGAGCAGGAGTGCAGAAAGCAGAAAAGGGTGGAGATGGTAAGATGTGGCTGGTGGTGGGATCCCTTAGGAGGTGGCAAAATTGTTGGAGGATTATGTGCTATATGCTACAAATATTATGTACTGTAAGCATCTGGAGTGCCTTTAAGTCAATGTATACTTGGCTACCAGAATTAATGTTGAAATTAGGGCATCACTTCACTTGCATTAATATCTATTGTATCTATGTCTGTTCTTATATATGGTACTGAAATCATCCATTTGAAGGCTCAACATATTCCGTGATTGGACATTTTAAAGCCCGTCATTTTTTCTGAATTTACCATTTGACTCTTGTAATATAGGATAGAATCCCAAAATTCAAATATGATAATGCATTGCTCTTTGCACAATGTAATAACAGATTTAACCCAGTCTAAAAACTGAACATTGTCACATTGAGCAATAGGTGGCTAGAGTACTTTTATAGGACTGCATATTGAATGCGACATGAAGTCCAAAGATCTGTGTGTTTATTTTCCAATAATTTATATGCTTTGTGCAAACTGTGTTATTACCTCGTGGCTGCAGCAAGTGCCACAGCTCGAGCTGCAGATGCCTCTTCCAGCTTCTTCTTTTTCTTCTCTTCCATCAGTTGTTTTTCAAGACAAGTCTTTGCCTCTTGTTCTGCTTTGAGTTTCTTCTCTAACTGGCTGATTGTTTGTTTGTCCTTCTGTTTGGCCTGCACTGCAGTATGTAATCTAGTATGCAAAAAAATAATCAGCTCAAACCAAACCAAGTAGTAATGGAGTCCAATCTAATAAATAAGACCATAACGGCAGAACGCACCATGGGAACTACACTCGTCCCCCTGCAGGACCTATACATCACGAGGTGCAGATCCAGAGCAAGTAAGATTATGAGGGACCCCTGCCACCCCAGTAATGGACTGTTCCAGATGCTACGGTCAGGCAAGCGCCTCCGCTGTCACGCTGTGAAAATGGAGAAGATGAGACGGAGTTTCTTCTCACAGGCCATCAGGACTGTCAACTTTTTAAACTCCAGACACTAAATTTTGTCTACACTATAGTAACTTTATTAACTTTATTTATATGCTGTAACTGTAATTCCTTTTTGTGCACAATCCGCAGGCATTGCCACTTTCATTTCACTGCACATTGTGTATGTGTATGAGACAAATAAACTTGACTTGACTTGATAATGTCAAGACATAGTAACAGAATTAGGCTATTCAGCCCTTAGCGTCTACCCCTCCATTCAATCATGTCTGATCTACTTTCCTCTCAATGCCATTCACCTTCCTTCGCCCCGTCACCTTTGATGTCCTTTCCCTTCATCCTATCTTATGGATGTCCTAAGTTTGCAATATACAAACAAGATTATGGTACTGCTGATCAGATTAATTGGAAAAAAAATAGGTAGAATAAAGTCCACAAATAAATCAGAAATATCTTCCATTCCTTACTTGTTCTGTAGTAGCTCATTCTCCTGTCGGAGCTGCCCTACTTCTGAACGGATACCACGCTCAGTGCTAGTCAGGGAGTTGATCTGACTGCGCAATTCTTGTTCACACTGTCTGCTTGCCTGCAAATCTGCTTTCAGCTTCTTAATGTCCTGTTCCAACCTGTGGAAAGTAAATTCATTAGTATAAAACTTCTGCAGAGCTGCTCATGAAGCAAAAATGTGAGATTTATGCTGAACAGGCATCTATCCATGAGAGTGCTGATTCTGCTCATTTGAGTAGAGTTAAAATAAAATCCAACAGGACCAGTATACATGAAATTGGTTACTTCAGTCCCTGCCTTCCCATATCCAAACCATGCACAGACACTGGCTCTGCTCTGCAGCAGGTTACTTAGTTGCACACATTTGAAAACCCAATGGGTCCTTGGCTAAGCTGGAGTAACTTTACTGTATTGGTGTTACACCAGTTCATGTAATGTCTGTCAAAAATTATGGGGGAAAAAAGAGACTTGATTTTGAAATCAGCAATAAAGAAACAGCATTTGGTTTGGACCTGTGGGGAAAAATAAAGAGTCACTCAAGAAGAAATTGTCTGGATTGTTGATTTCCTAATTTCCAAAGTCTCTTTAAATGCAGTTTCACCAAGTAACTAGCGAGGCTGATCAGCTATTTCAGAGATAAAGTAGGCCATTAAAAAGCTAAGAATATTTAAATCACTGAAGAAAATGAAATAAAGAGTGGGGAAAAAGATTAAGGGAGAGGTGAGGCTTACATATCATAATGATCTTTACAATTTTTCTGAAGTATGTGATTTTTTAAGATGTTCTTTTGTTCCTCTGCCTTCAAAATTTCATTTTACGGATCAAAGGATTTGTTCAGTCGCAATTAAGACTTTGCAAACCTAGTTATATCCAAGGCTTTAACTTTTCATGAGGTTTTTTTTTAAACATTGAGACGAGTGCAGAATTATTTGAAGTTAATATCAGTAACGGTTGCTGTCATCTGTGAAAGTTTTAACAGTTCACCACATAGACCACAGATAGATGGGGTTATGAAAGCAGCTATACTTGCCTTAATGATCAGGGCATAGAATAAAAAATTCAGGATGTTATTTTGCAACTTTACAAAACACTGGGTTAGACTGCACTTGGAGCTTTGTGTGTACTTTAAGTTGTTTCATAATCAGAAAGATGTTGTTTTGGAGAGAGTGCAGAGGAGATTCAACTGGATGAAGTCTGGATTAAACAGCTTTATGTATGGCGAGAATTTAGCTAGATACAAGTAGTTTACAAGTGTAGGAAGTTGAGGGGTAATTTGATAGAGGAATATCAAATTATAAGAAGCATAGATACAACGGTAAATAGTGAAGATCTTTTTTCCATGGAAGTGATATCAGCATTAAGGGCATAGGTTTAAAGCGAGAGAAAGGGAATCTCAGGGGACATTTTTTTAAACAAAGGGAGTGGTTAATATCTTGAACTTGGTGACAGAGAAGATGGTGGAATCAGATATTATCACTATGTTTAAGAGACAGTGGGCAGGCACTTGAATAGGCAAGATATAGAAAGTCATGGACATAATGCAGGCAAATGGGATAAGTGTGGATGGCCACAAAGGTCAGCATGAAGGTGGTGGGCCAAATAATTCAATTTCTATACTGAGCAACTCTAGGATTCTACGACATAAGAGAATGGGCATCACAGGTAGCAATATCTTGATTTCTACGTAAAAATGCACAAGTGGATGCCAAAAGTTGCTGTCAGTTTTGCACAGCACAGAGCATAAGGAGTTGGCTGCTTAAGACTCAACGTATCTTTTCCTCCTTGAAGGTGGCAAATCTTTGGAAGTCTCCACTCCCACACCCAAGAATGAAAGAAGCTGCTTGGTCATTGGACATTGCTTGGTCTATCTTGGATGTTAACTTCCCTATCATTGAAGGAATCTATTGGAAGAGCTGCCTCAAGGAAGCGGTTGACATTAAAGACCCACATTACCGCTCTCATCTCACTGCTACCATTGAGGATGTGGTACAGGAGCCTGAGAACCGGTACCTCCAAGTTCAAGAACAGCTTCTTCCCATCAACCATTAGGCTTCAGTACCACACTGCACATCCCTGCCTCAGCTGTGAGCTACTAGGAAATTTGTACAAGGTCACACAACATAATTTGGTTTGCACTATTATGGTCTGGTTTACCTGGTATAATTGATAAATTATTGTACATTTATCTGTTGTGTTGTTGCATTTAATGTGCTCATAAAGCTCATGCACAATAAAATATTCTTGATGCTAGGGGGCAGTGGATGCTCCAACACTAAATATATTTAAAGTTGAGACAGACAGATATTTTGCATATAAATAAGGCGTATGGGGATCAAGCAAAAAAGCTTTGAGATTAAAGAGCAAATCAGCCAGGATCAGGCATGAGTAGTACGGCCTTTTCCTGTAAATGTTCATTATCTTAATGACAGAGGTTCCAATATTATAACCATTAATTCAAGGCCAATATGATGATCCTTGAAAGTTATTTTGCTTGTGTTAATGCGATATTATACGATTAACAAGAAACAAATAGACAGGCCTTTGCTTGTTTTCCATATAAAAGTTGTCTCCTTTTTATAGGCTCTGTGCACGTCCTCAAAACAAATAAAATCAAAGTAATGCACCTACAAGACTGTTGCTTCAACTACGCAATACAAGTATTAGATCTTCTTTACTACGTTAAAAGGCACCATGTAAGTGAGCCGAGCACACCCCTCCCCCCCTCCCATCACGTGTTGTGGAAGTGGCAATGTGCTAAATGAGATAAACCGTGAAAAATCTGGATGTTCAAAACAGGACTGTGTAGGGACTGGTTGCAAGATCACTATACCTGGCCATAATCTGTAACCTGGTGATTTACATTCATGCCAAAAGAAATCTGGATAAATGAGAAGCACTGATAGAAGAGCCAAGAGAACATGGATTGCCAATCTTTCAACACCAGATTACATGATCAGCAAAAATTCATGTAATTATGCTGCATGAATGATGTAGATCCAACACGCAGGAGATCAGATTAAACCTCTGAAAGTCTTATCAATGGTAGCTAATAATTAGTTAACAGGGGCGAGGGTCCCAAGAGCATCCCCATTCTCAATGATGGCAAGGGTAAACTTTTGAATCATTAGAAACCATGCTCTTCAAACTGAAGGTATCACAAAATGCTGGAATAACTCAGCAGGTCAGGCAGCATCTAGGAGAGAGGGAATGGGTGACGTTTTGGTCGAGACCCTTCTTCAGACTGAAGTATTTATTCACAAAATGCTGGAGTAACTCAGCAGGTCAGGCAGCATCGCAGGAGAGAAGGAATGGGTGACGTTTCGGGTCGAGACCCTTCTTCAGACTGATCAGACTTTAATTTATCAGACTGAAGTATGGTTGATGATCAATCTTCCTGAAATCTGTACCATCACAAAGGCGTCAGCCAATTCAATTCACTCTACAACAACAAATAGCTAAGTACCCTCGCCTCTCCACCGCGCCGGAGGCATTGCCTCACCCGAGTTCCAGGCTCAGTACCAGACCAACAGCCTCCATAATGCAGACTCCAACACCACATGGCCCAACTCTGCTGGGTGCTACTGCTCTCCCCCTCCTAAAGGGAACCTCAGTAGTGATGGGTCTTCCCCTTCCCCCTCTTTCATTCAGGTTACCCTGACCACACCCCACCCATACAATAGTCCTCACACCCCTCTCCTCTCTGAACACCCACTGTCCCCCATCAGAACTCGCCTCGGCCTTTGTCCACTCCCCGGCCCTCCTCTGACCCCAATCCCCACCCTTGTCGTGTCTTCACCATCCCCCCTGACCTCCCCCTTTCTGATACAGAACCGTCTGTACTCAGAGGCCTCATCTTCCTTCCCTTCCGCCTCAACCTCAACGAGTTCCGGGTCCGCCACGACATTGAGCTTTTCTTCCGTCGCCTCCGTGCCTTTTTCTATGGGAAGTCCTCACCACCCAGTGATGACCCCTTCTGCCTCCACCAGTCCCCCTCCTCTTGGACTCTCTACAACAGCCTTCTAACCTCTCTAGACCTCAATTTCTAACTGCCAGCGTGACATCAACCGTCTCAACTTTTCCACTCCCCTTACCTACTCCAACCTCACCCCCTCTGATCGTACAGTCCTCCGCTCACTCTGCAGCAACCCTAACATTATAATCAAACCCGCCGACAAGGGAAGTGCCGTGGTAGTCTGGCGCTCAGACCTCTACCGGGCTGAGGCCGGGCGATAACTCTCAGAAACCTCCCCCTGCTTATCCTTGGACCATGACCTCACAGATGAGCACCGGGCCTTCATCTCAAACACCATTACTGATTTCATCACTTCTGGCTGTCTGCCTCCCACAGCCTCCAACCTTATCGTTTCCCAGCCCCGCACAGCCCATTTTTACCTTCTCCCCAAAATCCCCAAACACAACTGCCCTGGCAGACCCATGGTTTCTGCCTGTTCCTGCCCCACAGAAATGACTTCCACGTACCTCCATGCTATCCCCCCCCCCCCCCCCCCCCCCCCGGTCCAATCTCTCCAGACCTATGTCCAAGATACCTCACATGCCCTTTGTCTCTTTAATGACTTCCACTTTCCGAGCCCCCACTCCCTCATCTTTACTATGGACGTTCAATCACTCTACACATCCATCTCCCACCAGGAAGGCCTTAAAGTCCTCCGTCTCTTCCTCGACCGCAGAACCATCCAATTTCCCTTGACGAACACTCTTCTCTGTCTAGCGGAGCTGGTCCTCACCCTCAACAACTCCTTTGACCCCTAACACTTCCTCCAAGGCATTGCTATGGGCACCCGCAAGGGCCCCAGCTATGCCTGCCGCTTTGCAGGTACGTTGAACAATCCCTGTTCCAGGCGTACACTGGCCCTATCCCTAAACTATTTCCATTAAATTGATGACTGCATCGGTGCTCCCTCCTGCACCCATGCAGAACTCATGGACTTTATCCACTTCACCAATTTTCATCCTGCACTCAAATTTACTTGGACCATCTCCGACACCTCCCTCCCCTTTCTTGATCTGTCTCCATCACTAGAAATAGACTATTGACTGACGTCTATTACAAACCCACTGACTCCCACAACTATCTCGACTACACTTCTTCCCACCCTACTCTCAATTCCTCCGTCTACGCCGCATCTGCGCCCAAGGTGGTGTTCCATACCAGACATCCGAGATGTCCTCATTCTTTAGGGAATGGGGCTTCACCTCTCCCATCATAGATGAGGCCCTCACTCGTGTCTCCTCAGTCCCCCGCAGCTCTGCCCTTGCTTCCCCTCCCCCTAGTTCTTACCTTCCACCCCATCAGCCGTCGCATACAATACAATCCTCCGAAATTTCCGCCACCACCAATGGGATCCCACCACTAGCCAAATTTTCCCATCTCCACCCCTTTCCGCTTTCCGCAGAGACCCTCCACAACTCCCTGGTTAACTCATCCCTTCCCACCCAAACCACCCCCGCCCCAGGAACCTTCCCCTGCAACTGCAGATCGTCTATTTTTCTCCTTTCCCTTATCGCTAAACAGTCTGAAGGGTTTCGACCCAAAACGTCACCCATTCCTTCTCTCCAGAGATGTTGCCTGTCCCACTGAGTTACTGCAGCTTGTGTCTATCTTCGGTTTAAACCAGCAACTGCAGTTCCTTCTTCCACAAATAGCTAAATACATTGGATACAGCAGACCAGACAACATTACCAACATTAGCATTCTTGAACTTAGCACGTCTTGACCAGGTTGTATTAATATAGTAAGATTACCATCAAGACAACGAGAAAAATGCCTTGGTGTGTCATAACAAGGATCAATCCACATCCAATTCTGAGATCTTAAATGGGGCCCTTTATAGTGTTATACACACACGTGGGTGCGCACATACACGAGGAATATGCAAGCTAAGCTTTGCCTTTTACATAAAGGTGATCTTTCTCATTGGCAGGATTGCACTAGGGTAAAAGCAACTGTCAAGCAAACACATTGTAGTAAAATGCTCAAATCCATCAAAAGCAACCTTTATCTGCCAGATGAGTTTTCAAGTCCAATTGTATTGACACCCAAATCTTGAATGACAGGTCAGTATGGTGACTCACTCACTCATCCCATTTCATCAAGAAAACTAATGTCTGGCTTGCCTCAAAGAAACGTTGAAGCTTGAGATCCCTGTCGCTATTAAAGCCATCAGGTGATTATGGCTGCTGCAGCTCACCTACACCAGACACTATTTAAGCTGATTTTTGTGGCTCCGATCTGGAGCTCTAATTGAGCAAAATACTGATCTTTTACATTAAATAATGCAATCGCCTTTGCTCCTCAGCATACACAGCAAGATTAAAATCAGTAGGAAAGAACTGCAGATGCTGGTTTAAATCGAAGGTAGACAAAATGCTGGAGTAACTCAGCGGGACAGGCAGCATCTCTGGAGAGAAGGAATGGGTGACGTTTCGGGTCGAGACCCTTCTTCAGACTGATGTCAGAGGAGTGGTTGGAGACAGTAAGACTGGTGGGAGAACTGGGAAGGGGAGGGGATGGAGAGGGAGGGAAAGCAAGGGTTACTTGAAGTTAGAGAAGTCAATGTTCATACTGCTGAGGTGTAAGCTACCCAAGCGAAATACGAGGTTCTGTTCCTCCAATTTGCTCTGGGCCTCACTCTGACAATGGAGGAGACCCAGGCCAGAAAGGTCAGATTGAGAATGGGAGGGGGAGTTAAAGTGCTGAGCAACCGGGAGATCAGGTAGGTTAAGACGGATTGAGCGGAGGTGTTCAGCAAAACGATTGCCGAGCCTGCTCTAGGTCACACAGATATACAGGAGTTGACACCTGGAACAGCAGATACAGTAAATGAGGTTGGAGGTGTAAGTGAACCTCTGCCTCACCGTAAAAGAATGTTGGGGCCCTTGGATGGAGTAGAGGGGGGAGGTAAAGGGACAGGTGTTGCATCTCCTGCGGTTGCAGGGGAAAGAACCTGGGGAGGGGGTTGTTTGGGTGTGAAGGAACGGGTTGACCAGATTGTTGCGGAGGGAACGGTCTCTGCGGAAAGCAGATTGGGGCTGAGATGGGAAGCTGTGGCCAGTAGTGGGATCCTGTTGTAGGTGGTGAAAATATTGGAGGATTAGATGCTATATGCGACGGCTGATGGGGTGGAAGGCGAGGACAAGGGGGACTCTGCCCTTGTTACCAATGGGGGAGGGGGAGCTGCGTGATATCGAGGAGACCCCAGTGAGAGCCTCATCTATAATGGAAGAGGGGAACCCCTGTTCCCTAAAGAATGAGGACATCTCCGATGACCTGGTATGGAAAACCTCATCCTGGGCGTAGATGCGGTGTAGACGGAGGAATTGGGAGTAAGGGGATAGAGTCTTTACAGGAAGCAGGGTGGGAAGAAGTGTAGTCTCGATAGCCAAGATTAAAATCAGATTGTTCTGACAAAAAATAGCCAAAGTAGCTCAACAAAATGCAGACTAGATAGTTTGCAACACTATTATACGTGCAGCCACACGTTATTAATAAGAGAATGGAAAGCTTTTTTCTTTATTATAACAAATTGAAGCAAAACTGTTGAGTATGGGGAGGAACATGCTGAGCTAAAGCTTGAGTGTCCATGCAAATATGGCAGTTCTACAACAGGAGCATGAAAAGATAATTGCACAGAAGCACTTTGTAAATTGTGCCTACTACAATGAATGCATCTGCAACAGATTGTTCAGCCAAGGTATTCAGCAGGCTTTTATTAAACACTGTTTGTTGGAAAAGTCTGGTATTAACAGTCAATAGGAATCAATGATTACCTCTTCTGCTTATTGGTAAAACCTTATCCTTGTAGAATATGCCCTCAAGAAATTTCTCAAACACTATTTTGACCCAATGCATTTTAACCGTGACACAGGAAGCTTCAGTAATGCATTGTTAGTAATAATAGAAGGTGGTACAAAAGGCATGCGAGGAATGTTGTCAGAAAATTAGGAGCAAGAAGATAGGTTAAGGAAAATCTTGCCATAGAAAAGAACAGATGCACAGAAAGGTTTAGGAAGAGAATGTCAGGTTTAGGTGAAAGAGGCAAAGTTTAAAGAAGATGCGTGGGGCAATTTTTTTTCTCCTTTTACACAGAGGGTGGTAAGTGCCTAGAACGTGTTGCCAGGGGTGATGATGGAGGCAGGCATGATAGTGGCGTTTACAAGACTTTTAGATAGGCAGATGGATATGCAGGGAAAGGAGGGATATGGGTCATGTACAGGCAGATCACCCATTCCTTCTCTCCCGAGATGCTGCCTGACCTGCTGAGTTACTCCAGCATTTTGTGAATAAATTGATTTGTACCAGCATCTGCAGTTATTTTCTTATACTATCTAAGCATCATGTTTGGCACAGACATCGTGTGCCATAGGCCTGTTCCTGTGCTGTACTTTTCCATGTTCTATCTTCTAGCTAAGGAACAATTGAAGTTTCGGATGAAATCAATTTTAGGAGGGTAGAACTCCATTGAAATACTCATCTAAATAAAGGGTAACAAAGGGCATTCATGAGTGTTCCAAAACTTTACTGCTGGATCCAAATCCTGGGATTCCTTACGAAAAGCACTGTGGTAATAAATGAACAGTAGCAGTTGAAGACAGTGGTTCCCCAACATTTTTATTTGCTCTCCAGGGCAATTATCTACAATGAATATTTGTGTCGCCAGCAAAACTCGTATCTCATATTTGCCTCCAAAGATATAAGTTGAAGCAGGGGAAGAATTGGGCAAATTTTAGATGGTGTAAAAGACCATCCTAGTGAAGTAAATATCTGAAGCTGATCTTGGCATGGTAGCAAAGCTGTCAACAGTCCGATTCCACCTTGAGCAGGCAGGGAAAAGAATGGAGTTGGGTTCCAGTGAACAGAGTTTGAGCAAGCAACTGAAGACAAAGACTTTAGTCTCCCCAATACATTAACTTGTTCATAGATGCATTGGAAGCTGGACAAATGGTCTGCCAATTTAGAGAGAATAGCTTAGGGAAGTGCTAATGTGGCAGAGCTTTATGTGTAAACATATATGGAAACTAATGTCCAGTTTTCATATGGAAAACTAGCATGTAGATGAACCAAAGATAGAGCTCCTGGGATAGAAACGGTGATGGACCTGCTTCTGGAAGAGAAGTCTTCGATAATACTCTTACTACTTGTTGGACAGACAAGAATGGAACGAGGCAAGCATGTCCTTTTGTTTTGCTCAGCAGCAGAGGAGTGTCGGAGGAAAACTGTGTGATTAACAATGCACATCACAAGATTGTGGACAGGTTAATGAAGTGAGGAAGAGAGTATTACCACAGTTACATCAAAATTATAAATGACATACAATAAGAGTTTATCAAAAATGTGCCAGGGACCAAATCACAATTTCAGACAGGCAGGAATTAAGGAGGCAACAGCACATTCAAGGAAGATGGAAGAGGGATGGAGAAGTGAAAAAATGTTCAGATTTCAAGGTGCAAATGTCTGAGAAATGGGGGGAAAAATCCCAAACAGGATATTTATAAACTTTGGCTAACCTGGACACGAGAAAGGGAAAATGAGTGGTTAGTTTTGTGGTTATAGAACAAAATTTGGTCTCATGGATATGTTCATTATGAAAGAAGATAAGGATAGATTAAGGACTTGAGAAAGTTACAAATCCCAGGTAATAAGAATGTTTGGGCCAGTGCGCAATGGGAAAGAAATGATGCAAAAAAACATACAGGCTTCTTTGTCAATATGATTGCTGTAAGATTCATATATTTGTTGCTGAAGACAAAGCATAAGAAAAAGGGAGAGAAGTTCAAACAAATTGTTAATGATTGCACATCAATTTTCACATCTCAAGTATACAACATTTGTCTGCGCAGACAGTGCTACACATTAGCACATTCAACAAATATGTTCGACAGTATAAGGTTTTACACTAGTGTTCAAGTAATAATCTGTTAGTATTGCATTTCCAAAATCTCTTCATTTCCAAACCTTGGACTTCACTCCTGACATTGAACACAATAAAACAGAATGAAGAAATGTTGGTTCTGAAAATCAATTGTAAAAGAAACTTGCTTTTCATATTGGTGTTGAATTTTTACATTCCATATTTGAAAAGATGTAACATTTGACTAAACGTTTTATACATTTTACCAATTTATATTAGAAATTCATATAATTTTGCAATTATGTGAAGTGAAGAATCTTGCAATTGTAACTATTTGGCCTTCAACTTTCCAGGATTCCATGACAACATTACCAAGAGCAAGTACTTCCCATAAAATGTATTGGCACTGGTTATAGTATTGGTTGATTATTGTCACGTGTACTGAAATACGGTACAAAACAGTTTTGCATGTTATCCAGTCAAAATAATACCATGCACAAATAGAACTAAGCGATACACACCAGGTAGTGCAAAGAGAAAAATAACCAGAATACAGAGAAAAGACAGGTTAAAAAAGAGAAAATGTGCAAGGGCCACAATGAGGTAGGTCGGAAAAGCAAGACCCATAGCTTATGAGAGAGAGGTCTATTCAGCATCTGATAACAGAGGGAAGAAGCTGTTTCCGAATCTGGTGGCAACCTTTTGTATCTTCTGCTCAACGGGAGAGAGGAAAAGACAGAATAACTAGGGGGTGTAAGCAGTCCTTTGTTAATGTGGTTGGAACAGGACAATTTATTGCTGATATTTATGTCCAGGAACTTGAAGGTCTCAACCATCTCCACTTTAGCCCCATTGATGGTGACTGGGCCACATACACCGTCTCCTGATGTTCTTTAGCCCCATTGATGGTGACTGGGCCACGTACACCGTCTCGATGTTCTTTAGCCCCATTGATGGTGACTGGGCCACATACACCGTCTCCTGATGTTCTTTAGCCCCATTGATGGTGACTGGGCCACGTACACCGTCTCCTGATGTTCATGACTAGCTCCTTCATCCTGCACAGTCTGAAGGGTTCCTGAATTTCATGCGATGCAGCACTTTTGAAACATAGAAACATCTGCAATGCAGGAAATACAGGTGCCAATTTGCACAACATTTAGGAATCTGAAGGAGGAATATTGGCATTGTACTGTGAATGATTCATTAAATCATTTTCAAAATAGAGAAATAGAATCTTGAGTCAACCTGAGAGTGTAGATGGGGAGCTGGCACCTCTACAAACATAACTTCCTCAGTAACACCGAAATTCAGCTGCTCAAATGTCCCGAGAGGGCTATGGGTCACCCTAGAACCTCTGTCTCAGAACTACCAGCAGAAATGTGGAAGCAGAGATAAGAAAGCACACTCTCTCTCGGTGGTGCAATTCATGAGTACACGGATCCGACTATTGTGCCATGCAAATGCCAGCTCCGGAACTAAAATTGTCTCAGCATGATTGAACAAAATGTACAACACTATCATAGTAAGTGCAATATCATTAAGGGACTGAGCATTCCCAATTGGGAACCAGCTTTAGGGGATTAAATAGCTTAGTTTATTTTCATTTATCTGCAATTTTCTTACAAATTATCACCAAGTTTAAGTCTATTCTTAAAAATAAAAGGTAACTGTAGGCCACAACATCCCTATTGTCAAGTACCAAAGCATTAATCTGAGCAATGTGGGAGTATTGAAAGACATAAAAGAAAATCTGTTTTCGTAAGTAGGTGTACTGTAGTATTGTACGCAGAAAGGTTAAATCCCACAGGCTGCAGATTGATAGCAACTGCTTCGAAGAAATGAATGTGGAAATCCTGGCTAATATAGATAAACGCAAAGCATTATATTTTGGCAACAAAAAAGTAATTGAAGCAGACTTCAATGACTGATGCTTCAATACGGTGGGACGAACAATTTCAGACTTCATATCGTTCCATAAATGTTGGAAAATAGAACTAAAATAGCTACTGGCGTAACTAAATCATGACGATATGACCAGATCAACAACATATGCTGTATAATGTTCCTCTAATGCAGAAATATTGTAAAAGGACAAAGAAAATGTTTGAATACTACACAAAAAGGCTAGGATGACCCAAAGGTGCTTTTTTAAGATAGTTTGTTTGATTAATTGACCAGGTAAATTACCTATGTAGATGAATGGTAGATAAAATGAATGGTCCAGGAACGCTGAAGCCCTGTACAAGGGACAGAGCCAGCTGTACTTTTTGAGAAGACTCCGCTCCTTCAATGTCTGCAGTAAGATGCTGCAGATGTTCTACCAATCGGTGGTAGCCAGTGCCATCTTCTTCACTGTCATGTGCTGGGGCAGCAGGTCGAAGGCTGTGGACGCCAATAGGATTAACAAACTCATCAGGAAGGTTGAGTTGGATTCACTGGGAGGTGGTCTTGGAGGGGACGATGCTCCTCAAACTGCAGAGCATCTTGGCCAATACCCCCCCCAATCTTTGCATATCGCCAATCCTTTCCACTCGTCACGTTAATTTAATGTGTGTTTGTTTTATGACTGTTGGCAGATCAATTTCCCTCCTGGGATAAATAAAGTTCTATCGTATCGTATCGAATCTAAGGTGGGGAAGGGGGGAATAAAAATATACAATCTAGATTTTCTCTATAACTAATACCACATATTCTACATTATTTGCCTTCTTCAGAACCAGACGTACTCGTGTATGGTGTGATTTGCCCACATAAAACAAAGGTTTTTCACTGCATCTCAGCATACATGATAATAAACCAATACCAAATTGTTCGGCCTAAGAGCTAAAATTTGTACACAACTATTTTTCCAGTAGACATGATTAAGCCTTGATTAACTTTGTCGACCATCTTTCATATCCGCAAGTATCCCAAAATCTATCTCACTACTAAATACTTCTAAAGATCACAAACTGTAGAGCATGGTCAAGTTAGTGTTTTGTGACAACTGAGGAAAGGCAGAAGGGCGAATTGCTCTTTTTTGTTTAGCATTATGAATTCGTTTACATCCAATAAACAAGATGAAACCATTGTAATTTCTCATTCACAATATCAAAATATTCGATTCATTCAGTCACAGCTGGATTCATTCAGTCACAGCTGTTTTGATTCCATAAACAGATATCCCAATTATTTGTAAAACCCTACATTTTTGGAAGCAGGCAATCAGATCTAGCAGCAATACAAATAATGTAGAAACACCCAGCATGCCCTATTTTGGTTGGTTTTCATCCAATTACTCACAATTAATTGTTATTTTTAAAATTTAATTGCTCTCTCTCACTCTCTCTCTCTAAACAGAGAGAAGCATCAGTTCCAAGTCGTAAAATGTCTATTCAGTTCTTTCCTTCCACCCGCACCAAAAACTTTTTCCTTGTTCTGATTTTGGCAGTTTTTCTCTTCTTTAAAAATCCCCCCCCCCCCCCAATCATGTCTACAGTTTCTTATATTTGCAATAAAATACCCTTCTGTTTGCCCACTTTTCTGCTTAGAGTGCATTCTGTTCATTTTTAAAGGAAAGTTACCTGATCAAAATATTTATAAAAGGCACTAAAAGTCTTAAATTTGCAAGGATAAGCAAATGTCATATAATGCTTAGGATTTCAAATCCTTTCATTTTGTTTATTTGCAGCAGCATACTCTTTATTCCAAAACCAATTTTTAGTATTAATGGTATTAAACTTTGCAATTTCTAATCTTCAAGTATGAAACAATTGCATTCATCCAATCAGTGGCTGGAGACAAAATGAAAACAGACCTTTAAGGTGGAAATAATTATTGCACTATAACAAATTGCAGGGCTTTAAATTTTACACTTGGATTTTATAATTGTTCTGAAATAGCCAAAACGCATCTTAAAAACCACCTGTCGAACCATCATAGCTTCTGGATCAGTTCAGCAACAGATAAACTAGAGCCAATTGCTCAAACATAAAATAGACCCACTTCTTCAAAAACTTTGGAATGCTAGGTGTCTCCTAAAGTAGCAAATTTGATCAATTACTAATCATGTAAATTCTAAATTCAAGATGGGGATTAATATTTAAAATATAAAGTTGTTCACAAACGGTCCCAGTGCAGAGCAATTTAAATAACAATGGATCAAAACTAATTTATAAGACTTGGGCCATTTCACTAACAGCTACTTGCATTTAAGAAAACACCTATTTCACACACAGAAGTGTATATACACAATGAAGAATTTTGTCTGTTTTAAGTCAGCATAGTAGGGGGAAAAAGCTACTGCTCATTTAACGCAACAATTTTAGAACAAAGCAATTGGCAAACAATTTTACACCAGCAACACGACAAATTTCAACATCATGCAATCATTGAGAATATCAATTTCCTAATGACTAAATCAGGAAATGATTATTAGCTCAAAACTTCCCTTTTCTAAAGGAAAGTAGATATGAAAGAAATACAGTTGATCTTGAACAGTTTATTTAACATCATGTGTAGGAAGGAACTGCAGATGCTGATTTAAACCGAAACTAGACAAAATGCAGCAGTAACTCAGCGGGACAGGCAGCATCTCTGGAGAGAAGGAATGGGGGACGTTTCGGATCGAGACCCTTCTTCAGGTCGAAGTCTTAAGAAGGGTCTCGACCCAAAACGTCACCCATTCCTTCTCTCCAGCGATACTGCCTGTCTCACTGAGTTACTCCTGCATTTTGTGTATCTTTATTTAACATCTTCTCTGATGAAGGTCCTATCAAAGAAGTCAAAATCTGTCCATCACAAATGAGATACAGAAGATATCTCGAAATATCCCAACAACAAATATGGAAAACAGAGACAAGGAACTCCAGATGCTGGTTTACCAACATAAAGACAAAGAGCTTGGTCAGGCAGCATCTCTGGAGAATATGACTTGGAGATGTTTTGGGTTGGTTGCCCAATTGTGATTGGGAAGAAAGCTGAAAAACAAGTGACGGCAGGAAAAAACCAGTCATGTAATAGGTGGATACAGATAGGGGGGGGGGGGATATTGGCAGATGCTTGGACAAAGGCCAGAGACCAAAAATAAAGTGTGAAATAAGGATAGAAGTGGCGCAAATTACGAAGACAGAGAAATTAATATAGGTGGAAGGAGACAGGGGGCGGGAAGGGAAGAAATGGGTGCAAATCCAGGTGAGTCACAGGAACCGAAGGAGGGGGGAGGGAATATAAATTGCTCTGCACTGGGACCGTTTGTGAACAACTTTATATTTTAAATATTAATCCCCACAGGAACCGAAGGAGGGGGGAGGGAGCAAGGAGAAGGGAGGGGAGGGATGGTTTGTTTGTAGGCTAGTTACCCAAAGTTGTAGAAGTCAACATTCATACCGTTAGATTGTAATATACGCATGTGATATCTTGGGTAAGGAACAAGGTAAGGAATAGGTAGGTAGGTATAAGGAAAACTTAGCTCTGTTTTCTGCAATGATACCAGGTCATAATACATGTTAAATATTTCCTATAGATAAATGAACTATTTAGTAGTGATAGTCAATCTGAAAATCACTCTTGCCTTACTTTGATTTTGTGCTTTTTTGCATCATTAATCTGACATTCATCTGTAAATTATATCAAACATTTTTTGAATAAGTAACAATTAAACAGAGAATATAAATAAGTCCCCAGATAGTATTAAAAAATACCTTAATAATGTGTCTGGCTTGCTGAGCTGATTATTAGGTATACAGTTTTCCATTATTTCCTTGTGTGTACTCATGCTCTTTCCAGTGCATTTTTGCTTCTTTTCATTCTTAGCAGAAGAGGAAGAAGGAATGCTGCCATTGGACGTGCAGTGACTTCTGGGTGAAGAATTTACTCCCCCAGTGGCGTTCTTGTAATTCTTTGAAGAAGCCGTAAACGAGTCCTCTTTCAAGAGATTCTCTGTGCTTCCTACAAGCTCATTATTCAATCTTTTATTGATATGATTTTCCATGTACTCAATTTCTTGTATTTTTGAGTCTACAGGTTGCAAAATATTATTGTTAATCCCAAGGTTGGGTTTTTTGGCTTCTTTGTCCTTATCTTTCCCTTTTTCTTTGTATTCTAGTTCTGGTAAAGCTGTCGTCAATTTTCGACCTGCTGGAATTCCTCCATTGTGTTGAGGGAGTTGTGCAGAATCCATATCTGAGATTCCTTTGGCTATAGCAGCTGCGAAAAGAAAAAAAAGTAAGCGCACCAAAGAAAGAAAAAGAAGCTCGCACGACCAGTCTCATTTCGAAAAGATGAAACATTGTTTCTTTAACCCTAATTTAGAAAATGATCAAAAGATTACATAAAGCAAAATGGAGAGAACCACAACAGCTTTGTTAGATTTTAGTGCCATTCCAGTGAGATTAAAAAATGCAATCTAATCTATGTTTGAAAAGGGATTTTTGACACTTGAACAAAATCCAGATTCTACATTTTTAATCCCCCTTAGCCTCAGTTCTTTCAAAAGATAATTTCCTTATAAGCAGTCCTTTAATGCCCTTTTAACATTGTAAAGCTGCAATCAGATATTCCTCAGTATTCTGTACTAATGGCAAACAGAAGACAAGTTTGTGTAATCCACACTCGTAATTTAATGTGTGAAATGCTAGTTTAATTCTGGTGCACTTCTAGATCCACTCCCTGGACAATATAGAAATGACAGTTAATTCTCTACCATGGTTTAGAAATGGCTTAATATATAGCTTATGTGGGTAATTAACTGCAAATTACTTAAGTCTATTTTTAATTCATTTACAGGGACATGGATATTATTAGCAAAATCAATTATTTATCAGTCATTCCTAAACTCTATCCAGAAGTTGGTATAAGAAAATAACTGCAGATGCTGGTACAAATCAAAGGTATTTATTCACAAAATGCTGCAGGTCAGGCAGCATCTCAGGAGAGAAGGAATGGGTGACGTTTCGGGTCGAGACCCTTCTTCAGAAGTTGGTGGTGAGTAATTCCTTAAAACATTTGCTCACCATCCTGCTGAATTGCCACAATCCCAACTGTAAAGGTACTATCAGGTAGAATGCTGCAGGAATTTGATCCAACAATGATGAGAGTTCACTACATGTCTCAGTCAGGATTGATGTACCTTCAAACAGGAATCTGAAGGTGGTGATATCCCCTTGCATCTAATTCTTCTAGGTAGTCACATGCGTAGGAGGTGCTATTAAAGAATCCTTGTGGCATCACCACAAAAACATCTTGTAGATGGTGCTGACTAATGCCTTTGAGTAGTTATGGTTAAGGCAGTGTGTGTTTGGAGTACTGAATGGGCTGTCCGTTAATTGACATGGCTTGACCTGTTTGGTATGAAGTTCAGAATACAATTGGAGGAGGAGCACCCATCCAGGATTTGAAATGAATCAGTCTCCTGCCTTGTCCCATAAACATGGTGACTAAACATGGGGAAAATCACTCAACACAGAAGAGTTATTTCCAAAACAGGTTTTGTAGTCACAGTCTATTTTAATTATTGGCTTAGTTTGATTATTACCCCAGTTGCCTCTCTTGCTGGATGCAACATACATCATATAACTATATCAGCCAAGCTGGTACACCGTGTACAATTTTGGGAAATTGTGAATAGAACACAACATTGTGCAGCAATCAAAAATCTCCCACGTCTGGTTTTAAGATGGAAAATGCAAGGAGCAAATAACTGAAAATAAATGGGGCCTAAGACGATGCCATGAAGAACTCTTGTGATTTCCTGGAATGGGATGAATGACCTTCAGCATCCAAGGCTTTAATTTGAATAGAGTAAGATACCTCTAGGGATCCCAACTTGACGAGTCTGGAGTACTGACGGAAAGACCAGATTCGGTGGGTCAGTGTGACGGACTTTGTAATTAAAGCACAGTGCCTGGATTTTCATTTTTACTGCATTAATTAAGCCAAGTGTGACTTTCTGTCCTGACCAGCCATGTAGAGGAAAAAAACTTGAACACTTTCCATATTACAAAACTGAAAGGATGATATCCTGGCACAATAATTGAAAAGAATACAATTAAAAATTAACCAACTAATTAGTATGTGCGTAAACCAAAAGAGAATCTAAATATATCACACAGTTCATTCATTCTTGTACTAAGATAACTGATAGTAAAATGATAGTTCTAATAATACTTTCATTTTAACTACAGGTTGGCCCAGAGCATATTGCAATTTAGTCAAAAATCACTGCAATATGCTCTTGACAAAGATTGCTCAGACAATGGAGATGCAAAACAAGACGCACTTTTGGGACTATTCCTAATTTTTTACTTCTGTTAATAAATAATATTGCCACTAATAAACAAAAATCTATGATCTTCATTTTTAATTGATTAGAAAGATTTGATAGGAGACTAGTTATGCAGCATTCTGAACCACTTACGCCAAATGACTGATTTAAATTGCTTGGGAGGATCTCTTTCACCGATTTCGATGTTAAATAATTAAGGAATTAGTGTTGTGGCCTCATCCCTCTTTTATTAGGTGTGGCAGTTCTTTCACAATACTTTCTACTATTTCAGTAAACTGCCTTATTTTATTTGTAGTATCATGGGAAGTTGGATGACACATCTAAACTGCAAACAAAGCCATCAGATTGCTTTCTCTTTATCCATTAGTTACACTGCCCACAACCATTACCTTAATAAATGATTACCTTCTTCAGCTTCCCTTTCTTGCCTCTGTAACATCTGTTGCTCTGGCGGCAAGGCTTGTTGCAGGAGCTGCATGTAGAATTCATTCTCCTTCTGGACCTCCTTCTGTTTTCTTAATCGCATTTTGTAGCTTACATAACTTTTGAAGCCAAATCCCAGTGTCACCACAGGATAGCCAATACTTTATTTATGGGATGAGAAGAGAAAAAAAGTCAATCCTCTAAAAAGGTAAATTCAGAAATCACAATTATCAGATGGTGAAAAAAATTCCACTTATTTCTTTTCACTTTTCCATAAAATTGTTTGAATGAATTTTAGATAAAGTAATTTGTGAAGAATATGTCAAATTACTCTTTATTAAAATCTTACATAAGGAGCTACCTCAGCGATGCAGAGAAGCTACTAATACGCAAGTTAGGCAATCTAGGAAATACAGAGGCAGAGTTGAATATTAAATAAATCTAATCTCACATTTTATCCTCTGCACATTGCCATCAAACCCCAGATTCCACCCCTCGCCTCTACACTAGGGCAATTTACAGAAGCCACTTAACTTACCAACCCTCATGTCTTAAGAGTTTGGGAGGAAACTTGGGAAAACGCAAGCCAACCCAGGCCATCACAGCAAGAATGTGCAAACTCTACACAGACAGCACCCAAGGTCAGCATCAGGAATACTGAGCTTGTAAGGCAGTAGCTCTATTAGCTGAGCCACTATTTCAACCTGGGCATTAATTTTAATGCTTGGCAATCTGCTTTTCATGAAAGTAAGGAAACACCTTTGAAAAAACGAAAACACTGCTTATAAATTAAATACTGAACTACTTAAATACTTCATGCCAAAGATGGTCTTAAAAACAGGCATTGTGAAAATCCCTCCAGGACCAAGAAGCTCAACAATTTTATGAGTTTTATAATGATTACAGAATATTACAGATTCAGCCACACTTAGCTTTATGAAATAAAATTTGATTTAGATATTCCATAATTAAAAAACTAATGCAGACAATCCCCAGGTGATGCAAGGGTTCCATCCCAGAGGACTGTCCATTAGCTGATATTTCTGCAAGTCAGAAAGTATTTTTTAATACAAACCTAGATTATATTGTTGTGCATATATTTGCTATAATTTTCTCAATTCATTGAATAATTATTCTAGCACTACCCATAATTAAACTAATGGGATTTTTTTTTTCATATAACCAGTCATTAATGAATATCATGAAACATTATCAGCTTGGAAATTGCTTAAAAAATGGGAAAATGTGAATAAAGTTGGATTTCCGTAAGTCAGGCCATTCATAACCCCTATATAGAAACTTAAATCCGATTTCCCACCAAATCACCACAAACTAGAATAAAACTGAAAAAGCTGAAAGTCAGGAGGTCACACAACTTCTGAAAAGAAAAAGAGGCAAGATGTGAAGGAAAGAACTGCAGATGCTGGTCTAAATAGAAGATAGGCACAAAATGCTGGAGTAACACTTCAGGTTGAAAGCTCCCTATCAGAACTTTGAATTTCTTTTTCTTTTGAGATACAGCGCGGAAACAGGCCCTTCGGCCCACCGAGTCCGCGCCGCCCAGCGATCCCCGCACATTAACACTATCCTACACACACTAGGGACAATTTTTACATTTACCCAGTCAATTGACCTACGTACCTGTACGTCTTTGGAGTGTGGGAGGAAACCGAAGATCTCAGAGAAAACCCACGCAGGTCACGGGGAGAACGTACAAACTCCGTACATCGGCGCCCGTAGTCAGGATCGAACCTGAGTCTCCGGCGCTGCATTCGCTGTAAGGCAGCAACTCTACTGCTGCGCCACCATGCCGCTCAACTTTGAATTTCTTCCACTAACTAGACCTGGTCTTTCCCTTGCAATGCCCATTTGGAATTTTATCAGCCGTCTTTACAAATTTTTGCCTCCAATTCCATTTCCACCTAGATATTTACTAGTTGTGATTTGAATTAATTAGTAACTTATGCTAGGAGATTATTAATGCAATAGCAATATGATTTATTCCTAATGTGCCAAATGTCAGACTTAAATTATTGCTCCTGTGGTCTAAGTTAGCGCTAATTTACTTATTGCAAATGTCATCACTCAAATTAAAAATAATGTGGAAATTATATTTGAGTGCAAGAATTCCCATTAGTATTTTTAAGACCTCCTTTGCCCAATTCCCACGTAAAGTGAGTCTCCTGCCAAACTGAATAATATAAATAGAATACCATGTGCGAATGCTTAAACAAGAATGTTGGTACAAAATACCTACATGTAAAAATCTTTTTCTAGAACGATCAAAATTGTAGAAACAAATATCTTAAATAAAGTAGCCCATCTAGACGTTGTGATATTACAAATGTCATGGCATTGCAAATGTCATAACCAGTGCCAATGTTGTGAAAAAATTATAGAATCCTAGGTTTCTCAGAAAGTATAATTTTACTTAATATACAAGAACTTTTGTTTTATGGTGCTTGCTTTTGTGGTATGTAATGAATGACAAGGGATATGATGCTCGATAAAACAACAGTAAATGACAAGTTTTCATTCAGGGATATTGGGCTCATTATTGGATATCATTCTGTATATTGGGTTCATATTATTGAATGATACAGTTCCTGAAAAGGTCGCCATAATTAAACATAACTTTATCAATGGACGTTATGAAAAGTGTTAACTTACCAGTGTGCAGCAAAAGGACGACAAAGATCCACATGAAAATTTTTTAAATCTTTAAATCTGATTGCTGCTTCTATATAAACAAATAATATCCATAGTGATACAGTTGGTAAACAAACTCCCCTTTCTGAAAAAGAGAAAAGTATCATCTCATCAGCCAAAAATAATGGTCCATTGACATACAAATAAAAGCAAAAAAAGAGATGATTATAGCTTCCACTTAATCACATAACATATCAACCATGACTTAGTGCAAGCTGGAAATTCAGATTCCAATGTAGTAAAACAAGAATTTGCAATATGTCTCAAGAAGATGTCCCTTGATGTGCACCATGCTACAATGAGTTTAGATCAGATTATCAGCAACAGATAAAAATCTGTGCTTAAAATTTCAGACACGGGAGGCATCAAATGACTTGTGGAGAGCCTTGAATTCTTTATACATTAGGACATTTATTTTCAATAAAGTTTTGTTTGTTCCAATTTTCTTATATGGTTTTGACTCCTAAATTGACATCTACTTTGGAATTCAAAAATAAGAACTTGAAATATTGTCATAGGTACTGTTGTTCTACTGCACAGCAAATAAGTTGAGAAGTAAAGAAAATTAAGTAACCATTTTTAGGTCACCTGCCAAAGTGCATTGAAAATCAAAAAAAAGATAATGGATGATATAAAGGAAGATCATATATCAATGGATCTCAATTGTCGCTGTTGAGATAAAATTGAAGTTTTTTTCTCACTGTCGGTTGTATTGGTTCTATTTTTATTAAATCAATCTTAACCCGGGCATTAGTGAATTCATGTGCCAGTGATTCAGTGCAAATTAACATACTCAAGAGTCTGGAATGGGAGAATGGAATATGATATGTGATCAAAGTTAAAACCGATAATTACCTTGTGCTTATTTTTACTGCAGAAACATCTGCAATTAGCAAGTTATAAGCAAATGTGAAAAATACTATTTGTGTTGTAATTTTGGAAACACTCCTTTGTATTATCTTCCCTTGTACACACCAGGCAATCTATAAATAACAGTTCATTCCCTAGCTATTGAAAAAGTGTACAAATTAACAAAAATGATAGTCAGATTTATCTTTCTTGACCACTTGGAGAGCAACAGCTTGGCTCAATGCAATGTTTGCCCATGTGATTCAGTTGAAATGAACGGCTTTAAAAGCAGTTTCCTTCCAGCATTCTGACATTGCACCACATGGATAACTGCTAAAGTGGTGGGGTAAAGGCAACATTTAAAACAGAGCAATGCTCAGGAAAGGAACTGTCCATCATAAATTTCAAATCTACCTTACTTTTTTCGTCTTTTTCACATGACCCAACTTATGAATTAAAGACTTTTTAATCAGGGACCATGGCCAATTGGAAACCATCACTGGATAACACAGAAAAAGGGATCTTATATTCTGGCAATAAATGAAATAAAAGATAGACATCTCAATATTAGATCCCTTTTACTCTGTGGCAAAAAAAGGTTATTCAAAATCAGTTTGGATTGCAAACTACTTATTCAATTGGCAATATCTTTCACTGATGTCACCAAAAATGTTAATATTTTTAGCATTCCATATTATAGGTAGATCTAAGCAGGTCAGCTGAAATAAAAATCTACCCATTATCCGTAAAAACATCAAAGAAATTCAGCAACAGAGATTTTTTCCATTAGAAGTTAGCATTTTATTGATGCATTTGCCTGAAAAATAATGGATTTTATAAATTAAGTGGTTGAGGACAAGTGGGCAGAAAGGACAACCACTTCATAGTTTACACAAGCCATTCAAGTTCATGGTTTGAAGCCAAGTTCATGTTAATCCTTTTCGTTCATATTCATAATCAAGGAGCCCATGCTTCATTATCAAATACCAACCTGGTGTATTACTGTTTCAGTGATAGAGACAAGACTATTTCCCCAAATCAGTGATAAACAATTTAAATCTCACAGATTAATGGTCCAGTTTATTCCATGTGTTTTCATGGCTTAATTTCATGGTTTTATACGTTCTGTTAAATTATTCAACTTTAATAACAGAACCTGCAAAACCATGAAATGAATACAGAAAACACAAGGAATAAACCGGACAACTTAAGTTACCAGGCCAATGAAGCAATACTCTGCAGCATTTAACCCATTATCCTCAGTGAATCCTTCAACTTGCAATTGGACATTATGACTGAAGGTTGCTGACACGGTTTCTTCAATGAAGTGGATCTCAGGGTCAAAAGCAGCAAACAAGCATTTAAAATTCCATCTATATCACAAATGTTTATGAATGGGCAACCACTGTCTACCAGCAATTGGAAAAAGTGTCTGCTCTTTTACAAATGGATTGTATTGAAATGCTAACAGAAAATTTAAAACTCTTGGTGCCACTATGCAAAAGTAATTGGAAAAGGCACTAAGTCGAATAAATCCTTCGATAAGGACAAAGTTATCCAGGAGCTCCGAACTAAAAATCTAGTAATCTAAACAGAAAATATCATAAACACTCAGGTCAGGCAGCATCGATAAAGAAAGAAAAGCACCATTTCAGGTGGATGGGGAGAAGATGTTTGCACTAGTGGGGGAATCTAGGACTAGAGGTCATAGCCTCAGAATTAAAGGACATTCCTTTAGGAAGATGGAGGAATTTCTTTGGTCAGAGGGTGGTGAATCTGTGGAATTCTTTGCCACAGAAGGCTGTGGAGGCCACGTCAATGGATATTTTTAAGGCAGAGATAGATTTTTGATTAGTATGGGTGTCAGGGGTTATGGGGAGAAGGCAGGAAAATGGGGTTAGGAGGGATAGATAGAACAGCCATGGTTGAATGGTGGAGTAGACTAGATGGGCTGAATGGCCTAATTCTGCTCCTATCACTTATGACCTTTTGAACAATCCATCATTTCCAATGAAGGATCTTTAACCTGAATTGTTGACCATTTGTCTCTCCACAGATGCTGCTTGATCTATTCAATACTTGTGACATTTTGTGTCTTTGTCTCAGCAAGGACATACCCAAAACCACCTTACCCACTTCAGTGAAGAAAATATCTGTCCGAGGTAATCCACAAAGGGATTACAATGAGTGGGACAGAAATATGTGGAACTAAGAAATTAAAAAACAATTTTAGAAAACCTTCACACATTTCAAAAAATTTCATTGAATTTGAAATTCGCGAAATTGACAAATACATTTTTACATTTTTCACAGCTCCAATTAACAGCTTTCAGATTATGGCTATGGCTTTACACTGAAAACTAAATATGCAATCTATATAACAGGTTGTTTCTCATGCTCCAATATGCAAATGCAAATGTAGCTTGTTTTTAAATTATTACAATTTGGTCAAATACAAATCTTAAGAAAAAGTGTTCCGTTCAGTTCACAGCAGTAATAGTTTTATTTCCATTTTGCATGAAATGCTACAGTTAATGGTCCAACACTTGCATTGGTTTACATGGAACATCAGTCATTTAAGATGAGCTTATAACCACTAATGACAATACATTTGTATGTTCATTCAGTTCTGCAAAGAAATGCAATTGGGTCAGGGAAGGAGAATAAAAAATTGATAAGTTAGTTAGCATGCAAGTCAAAAGCTACCAAGATGCAACTTGTTCTAAGCTGGATCAATATTGCAAGAATGCCAATTTTCTGCTGCATAATCAATCCAACTTTTACAAGTTAATTTAAGTGTAAATAGTGTACTCTATTTTTCTCTCGGGAAGAATCTTTCCACGGGACTGTAGCAGTATGCCAAGGGTCATAGGCTGCATCAGTGAGGTTGACCAGAAACTTGCATCTTTTAGTCATTTAACCAAGATTTAAATAACGTATTAAGATAGATAACCCTATAGTTTATCTTTCTTTAAGTACAAAGACAACATCTTTGGGAAAAAAACTTGAACATACCTGTGTGCCAGACGTACTGAACCCATACATAAGTACTGGCAGCAAAGAAAAGCCACTGCACTGGTATGAAGAGTAGGCATATTATATCTGATGTGAATGCTACACAAACAAAAAATACTGAAAAAGCCTGCAAGAGAAACAGAGCAAAGGAATGCATTACAAGCTCAAATTAATACACCGAGCTTCTTGAAGATCAATTCTAATTTCCTAGGGACAAAACAAATTGTTAAACATGATTTTGCATCAAATGGGATCATTACTGTAGCAGATGGTGAAAAAGTGCTTGCAATGTAGAGTATTGTGGTTTTAAAAGTGTAATGTTCATTACCCATTCCATTTTTTTCTTCATTAATACATGCAACCATTAAATCAGAACCAAAGCAGATTTTCTTTAACAAATTGATATTCTATTGAACATTATATACCATGTTGATAAAAGCCATGAACCTTCATAAATTGCTGTGTTAAATTTGAGAACCTTGTAACATAGGAAAAAAAGCAAACAATTGACATTTTCTTGGAATCAGGTGCACAGTTTATATAGTACAACCAAATGCTAACAGGTTACAGCGGTAGAATAATCAGAATAAAGCATGTCGGACTTAGTTAGGTCCCATCATTAATTTAGACAAATACCTTTAATGGAAATGACTACTTTGGAAGAAACCAAAAAAATGACCAAAAAAAATCCAATTAAAATTCCATAATTGTGGTTTGATTTATAATGATTTATTTTTATGTACTCACCCTCGAGTCAAATGAAAATAGGGTCATGAGCAAAAGTTTTCCAAGATAGTTCTGCTGAGTGTTCAATTTGTTCCCAAATAGAATTCAAAAAATTTAGGAAGCAGATATTTATCACACAAAAAAGGTTATTTCCTCATG
Source organism: Rhinoraja longicauda (assembly GCF_053455715.1). Lineage (NCBI taxonomy): Eukaryota > Metazoa > Chordata > Chondrichthyes > Rajiformes > Arhynchobatidae > Rhinoraja > Rhinoraja longicauda. Next base: position 13,076,006 of record NC_135979.1, read on the forward strand.
GAATGTATTCTGAAGTAGACTGCACCACTTTGACCAGCTTACATTATAAATAGGGACAGAAGAGATTGTTGCAATCTTGACATTTAAAAAAAAAAATCACACTGCTGTTGGATCTTAGCAGGCCAGGCAGCATCCATGGAGGGAAATGGACAGATTACATATTGGGTCAGAACCATCCAGTCTGTATATGAACCCCAAATTGAAACATTGTCTATCCATTTCCCTCCACAGGTGCTGATTGACCCACTAAGTTCCTCCAGTAGTTTATTGTTAGTGTAAATTATATATTTTCAGCCAAATATTAGAACATTTTCATTTAGTTATAGTATATCTTCTGTGCACCTTTATGCTGAACTTAGAAATGCTGTAATACAAGGCCATATTTAATTGCTACAAATGTTTTCCCACTTATATTTTTACTATATTTGTCATCAAACAAGGCCACCGTTTTGAACTGATAACTGCCTCGCAATTTAAAAGCAAGTTTTCAAATGTTAGTGCGCTGAGAGTGGAGGACAAGTTGTCATATTCCCTTTATTCTAAATTGTGATTAGAAAATGTATTCCTGATCTTTGCAGCAGATTAATATACTGCTAAAATAAATCTCACTTAAGATACATTTGAACACGTATGCAGAATGAGTTCAGGCTCCAATAACACAATCTTTACTTGAGAAGTAAAACTTATGGGATGCGTAGGAAGAAACTGCAGATGCTGGTTTAAACCGAAGACAGACACAAAAAGCTGGTCAGACAGCATCTCTGAAAAAAAGGAATAGGTGACAAAACCCTTTTTCAGACTAATGGGACCCATGAAGTAACGTGACAATAAGACATTAACAGGCCTTGCAACATGGAAACAATTTTCCAAATTTTGCAATTGGAATTTTTTTGTTCCAGTCAATGAAGGAGTCAAGAATTTGGTCTCTTTAAAATACCAATATTTATCCTAATTTTTAAACAAGGAACCCTGTCAAATGTCCTAAAGTCTAAATCTTCAAGTAAATTTTACAACACCCTGCAATCAAATATGCAGTAGTATTGTTCCTGGAATGATTCCAGTACAACTCCGTTACAGAGTAGATATTCCCCAGGGCAGCTGACATAACTACACTGCTCAGTGGAGATCAGTTCCAAAAGGCTATTATGGGCCTGACTGCACAGATTTAGGAATCCCTTGAATCATTAGGCAGATTTTACAGGTGTGGTGTTAGAAAAACTATCATCTGGAGAAATTGCTCTGAGATCCACGTCTTTTAAAAGGTTGCCCAGCTGAAATCTTTTGAGGATGAGAATTCATTCAAAATAACTAAACTGATAACTAGCTCAATGCTTGATGCAATGTTTTCACTATGATTAAATACTCCAACAAGTTAAGCCTTATTCAATGAAAGGCAACTGAGATTTTAAGTGGCATGTCAAAATATAATTACTGAACAAACCCTCCGGCCCTGAAATAGACAATAGACAAGTGCAGGAGTAGGCCATTCAGTCCTTCGAGCCAACACCACCATTCAATGTGATCATGGCTGATCATTCTCAATCAGTACCCCGTTCCTGCCTTCTCCCCATACCCCCTGACTCCGCTATCCTTAAGAGCTCTATCTAGCTCTCTCTTGAATGCATTCAGAGAATTGGCCTCCACTGCCTTCTGAGGCAGTGAATTCCACAGATTTACAACTCTCTGACTGAAAAAGTTTTTCCTCATCTCCGTTCTAAATGGCCTACCCCTTATTCTTAAACTGTGGCCCCTGGTTCTGGACTCCCCCAACATTGGGAACATGTTTCCTGCCTCTAACGTGTCCAACCCCTTAATAATCTTATTTGTTTCGATAAGATCCCCTCTCATCCTTCTAAATTCCAGTGTATACAAGCCTAGCCGCTCCAGTCTTTCAACATATGACAGTCCCGCCATTCCGGGAATTAACCTAGTAAACCTAGGCTGCACGCCCTCAATAGCAAGAATATCCTTCCTCAAATTTGGAGACCAAAACTGCACACAGTACTCCAGGTGCGGTCTCACTAGGGCCCTATACAACTGCAGAAGGACCTCTTTGCTCCTATACTCAACTCCTCTTGTTATGAAGGCCAACATTCCATTGGCTTTCTTCACTGCCTGCTGTACCTGCATACTTCCTTTCAGTGACTGATGCACTTGGACACCCAGATCTCGTTGTACGTCCCCATTTCCTAACTTGACACCATTCAGACGATAACCTGCCTTCTTATTCTTACCACCAAAGTGGATAACCTCACACTTATCCACATCAAACTGCATCTGCCATGCATCCGCCCACTCACAAAACCTGTCCAAGTCACCCTGCAACCTCATAGCATCTTCCTCACAGCTCACACTACCACCCAGCTTTGTATCATCTGCAAATTTGCTAATTGCACTTTTAATCCCTTCATCCAAGTCATGAATGTATATTGTAAATAGCTACGGTCCCAGCACCGAGCCTTGCCGTACCCCACTAGTCACTGCCTGCCATTCTGAAAGGGACCCATTTATCCCCACTCTTTGCTTTCTGTGTCAACCAATTTTCTATCCATGTCAGTACCCTACCCCCAATACCATGTGCTCTAATTTTGCCCACTAATCTCCTATGTGGGACCTTGTCAAAGGCTTTCTGAAAGTCGAGGTACACCACATCCACCGGCTCTCCCGTCAATTTTCCTAGTTACATCTTCAAAAAATTCCAGAAGATTAGCAAGCATGATTTCCCCATCGTAAATCCATGCTGACTCGGAACAATCCTGTTACTGCTATCAAAATGCTCCGCAATTTCGTCTTGACTCCAGCATCTTCCCCACCACTGATGTAAGACTAACTGGTCTATAATTTCCCGTTTTCTCTCTCCCTCCTTTCTTAAAAAGTGGGATAACATTAGCTACCCTCCAATCCACAGGAACTGATCCTGAATCTATAGAACATTGGAAAATGATCACCAGTGCGTCCACAATTTGTAGAGCCACCTCCTTAAGTACCCTGGGATACACACCATCAGGCCCTGGGGATTTATCAGCCTTCAGTCCCATCAGTCTACCCAACACCATTTCCTGCCTAATGTGAATCTCACACCATTTCCTGCCTAATGTGAATCTCTTTCCTGCCTAATGTGAAAATAATATTTTATGTGCAGTGGCTAATCACTTTAAAATATCATGTTTATTAATTTTTAAGGTTAATCTCTCAGCTGCTATGTATATGTCTCAATAACCTTCTCAAGGCCAATTATGCACTTAACAAATGCTGGCCATGACAGCCTTGCCAGGATCCTGATAAATGAACAATTTTTAAAAATCCTTACTTTTGTTCTCTGTAAAATATAGGAAAATGTAGTTAAAAAAATTACAGCTTTTTGCTTCCAAGGCTGCCATGAGAGAATGTCTAAATACGACTTTCTGTTTAGCCTACTTGATGAAATCATGCTACTGGACACCACAAATCCTTTATTACTGATGTCAGAAGGTAATTTTAAGTTGGCAAAGGAAATTGTTCTATTGTTGTAGGCAGCTTTCAAGGCAAGCAGATCGTGCAGTCAATTTGCCACTGACTGCAAAATTTAACGTGATTTTTGGCATTTGCGTTACGGTTGCAATAGAAAATACATATTTAAGGCAGGCATAGAATAAAACTGGCTAAAGACTCCCACCAGTAAAATTTTCAGACAGATCTATTGTGAATTTAAAACTGAAAACCAAATTCCTAAATGTATTTGAAAGCAGAAAGATTGCAAAATTTAAAATACATTCCACCTTCCTATCTTACTTTCTGAGCATCAAGCACCTGCAACTGCAAACTACTCTAACCAGAAAGTTAACGCAAAGTAGTTCTGGATTAAATTGTAAAACCAACAGAAATACAATGTTTTTACAACACAATTACCATCCAGCTCATTTACTATGATTCCATAGTAAACTGTATGCAGGTTTCATTTTTGTATTTGTATATGCAGTCATGCGAATTGTACATCAGGTTTTCTAGTACTAATAGTTAAGGTATCAATTTTCACTTTTGTAGAATAGAAAAATAGAAAGAAATTAGAACACACTCGTATTTTGGTTAAACAAATACAGCAAGTAGAAGTGTGAATGTTACCTTGAATAAGTCTGGCTGCAATTGTAAAGGCTTTAATAAAACAGCATCGGGAGTAATAAACAATTTTAGTTCATAGGGATGACTACTTGCATGCATTCAAAGCAGTGAAGCGCAGATTAAATGCAAGATTCTGACAGATTAGATTTCCTCTGGCTGGAGGATTACAGTCTAGGTGACAGTGTTTCAGGGCAAGTGGTTGCCCATTTAAGATTAAGATGTGAAGTAACCCCTGTGCAATTTTTGGAATATTTTATCCTAGAAGCTACTGTTGCATATTAAATGTATACAAGATAGCAATCAATAGAGTTTTGGGTATCAACTGAAACAAGGGATCTAGGATTGCAGACGAAGAAGGAAATTATCTATAATCTTACAATACCAGATCAGATTTGAAAGGCTGTATGGTTCAACTTTGCTTCTATTTCTTTTGCTGTTTGTAAAAAATGTCAAAATTTAAAAAGCATTGCCTTATTTTGCAAAACTCATTTTTATGGAGAGCAGTGAGATGTTGGAGCACACTAATTTCAGCCACATAAATTCCAATTTTTTTGTTACTTTGCAATTTTGTCCAAGGAATATCAATTATTAGCGTCAACTCCTGTATTACCAAGGTGTAAAGGAGCAAGGAAAGCAAACAATGAATAAACATTGTGTTGCATTAGCACAAAAACATGTACAACTAGTTTGGTAAAAAGGAGTTTTTGTTAAAAGTATTATTCAAAGATTTGTACATTTTCAAAATAAAAATTCAGTAAGCCTTGCAATTTCCTCTGTTTTAAGGTAATCTACTCTTGAGGTATGTCTCTCTTTCTCAGCCCTTTTATTGAATCAGTAAATAAAAAGGGACATGCAAGCAAATCTTAAGGACAAAGTTTAGACGCAGTTAGGACTTTAGTAACAATTTCCTTTTTAAAACTCCTGATGTACAATTTGCAAAATATGTTTAGTTTAAGATATATATAATACTAGCGTTTCCAAATTTTCATTGAGGTCCACAAAGTGGTGGGAAATGTTGCAATCCTCAACGGCCACGGTTCCCATTAAATTCTTCGCCGGGCAATTCTATATTTTGACAATAAACAGCTAAAATCATGTGCAAATAAAAGAGTGCTGGAGAAACTCAGCAAGTCAGGCAGCATCAGGTCTGTGGGGGGGATAGGACAGATGATGTTTTGGGTCGGGACCCTTCTTCAGAATATTCTCCCCGTATCAAAGGAGCAGAATGGGGAAAAGTTGGAGAAAAAAGGTGGGACTAGGTTGATACAAGTGGTGGTCGTGGGGGGGGGGGGGGTTGATTGGCAGATGGGTGGAATGAGTGGCAAAGGCTAGAGGTGTAAAGGCAACAAAAGGGTGCCAGATAAGAAAAGGGGAATGAAATGCAAAGCCAGTGAGGGATATGAGTGAAAGTGGACAGAGGGAAGAGGAAAGAGCAACTCGGGGATGGGAGATGATTGTATGAAGGAAGGAAAAAGAACAAGGTTACAATGGGGGGGCGGGGGAGAGTTCATACCACTGGATTGTAAGCTACCCATGCTAAAGATCATTTCTTAGTTAATATGGTACATTTCATGGAGTGTAATTTGGAAGAGATCGTGATTTCAGAAACCAAATCACATTTTAAAAGGGCTAGATATATAGATGGAATATTCTAGAGCTCTGGAGAGTCAGAATCAAGGGTCATAACTTCATACACCCACCATCTCCATGTAACAAAGTTGTCCATCACGTCCCTTTAAATTTCCCCTTGGTCCTCTCATTTTAGACTCCCCTACCCTGTGAAAAATGCCAATTATTCACTTTATCTATGCCCCTTAGAATGTCTATTGTCTATTGTTATAAACTTCTATAGGCTCATGCCATTCCTCTAGAGAAAACAAATCCAGATATGGGGTATACCATTTCGATTTGAAATTAGGAGATATTTTTCTCACTCAAAGAATCGTGAACCTTTGGCATTTATTAACTGAAGGCAGTAGAGCACATTAAATATATTTGAAATGATAGATTAAAAATATCGAGATATGGAGAAAATGGAAGAATATGATATACAAGTTTACAGTCAGCCATGCTGAAAGATGGGGCAGGCCCTTAAGGCCAAATGACCTACTCCTGCATCCGTAATAGAAATGTTGGGAAAACTCAAGTCAGGCAGCATCTGCATAAAGGAAACTGTTAATGTGTCCTGTTAAAGGCCATTCATCAGAACTGAGAAAGAGTAAAAACAAGGCAGTCTTTTCAGCAGATAAGATGAGGAGGGCACCGAGTGGAAACAAGGGAATGTCTGCAATCGGATGAAATGATGTCACCATTAAATGGATAGTTTGAGTTAGTGTTTAGTTTATTATCACATGTACCGAGGTACAATGAAAAGCTTTTGTCGTGTGCTAACCAGTCAGCGGAAAAACAATACATGACTACAATCAAGCCATCCACAGTGTACAGATACATGCAGACCGCAACATCGGGAGTTCGCAGGTCCCTGGCTGGCGACCGGTTTTTGGGAGCTCCAGCCGTAGCAGCTTCGACCGCCCCGAAGCGCGAGGTACGATCGACCCGCTCGCAGGCCCTTCATCACCCTGCGTGGCTCGGCCGCAGCACTTTCCATCGCCCGGTGGGGGCTCAGGACTTTCATCGGCCTGCTCGGCTCGGCCCTGGGACTTTCCATCGCCCGGTGGGGGCTTCAAAAAGTTGGGAGCCTCGATCACCTCGTGGCACCACGGGAGAAGAATGAGGAGGAGATAAGACTTTGCCTTCCATCACAGTGAGGGTATGCTTAGAGCAATCACTGTGATGGCTGTTTGTGTAAAAATTGTATCTGTGTGTCCTGTGCTTTTTGTTGTCTACTGCCGGACCCTGACGTGAGAGGACGCTGGCGTTGTTTATTCGCCGCTTTTCCGTTAGGATAGTTTGTCTGTTTGTTTTTATGTTGATTGTTTTTGTAAAGCGCTTTGAGCACCCGATAAGGCGCTATATAAAATAAATGAATTATTATTATTATTATTATTATAAAGGGAATAAGGAGAATAACGTTTAGTGCAAGATAAAAGCCAGTAAAGTCCGATCAAAGATAGTCTCAGGGTCTCCAATGAGGTAGAAAGTAATTCAAGACTACTCCCTAGTTATTGGTAGGATGGCTCAGTTATGTTCCTTCTACGGCATAGTGTTACTAATGTTGTGAACTCTGGGCAACTGAAATGTGCCCAGCAGACCAGAATAAATAAATGGAAATGGAAAGAGGAATGCCAAGAATAAATAACCAGTCTTGATACAAACAGAAAGGAAGTTATTATCCATTTCCCTCCACAGATATTGGTTGACCAACAAAGTCTGACCAGCAGTTTGTTTTTTGTTTAGTATTCCAGCACCTAGTCTCAGGTCTTCAAGTTATTGAAGTTAGAGAATTCCATGGAGTCTTTCAGGCTCCAAAACATGCAGAAGTAAACTGAAAAGCTGAAACTTGAGCTTGTGTCGGGCCTCACTGTAGCAGTGCAGAAGGTCACTATTAGAGAGGTCAGAGTGGGATGGTGAATTAAAGTAGCAAGCAACCCAAAGTTCTGGGTCACTCTTGCAGACCGAGTGCAAATGCTTCGCAAAGAGACCACTCAAAGTATGTTTGGTTACTCCAATGTAGAGATCCCTCTATGAACACCCAACACAGTACATTAGATTGGAAGGAGTGCCTTGTCTGGAAAGATTGCTTATGTTCGTGGATGGAGGGAAGGGAAGAGGTGAAAAACACCAGGTATTACATCTCCTGTGCCATGGAGTTGGATGAGTGGAACTGGGAAACAGAAAGGGAGCAATCCCTTTGAATTGCTGAAAAGGGAGAGGAAGAGAATATACTTCTGGTAATGGTGTCTTGTTGGAACTGGTGGATATTACAAAAGATGATCCAATAAAACGTGGAGGCTGGTGGAGCTGTAGGTGAGGGCAGGAAAGTTGTTCTTGCTCAGTCAAGGAGAAGGGACAAGAGTGGATTTTCAGGAAATAGTTGAGACGTTGTTTGGTTTGCTGGGCATGTCCCATTAAACTAGACTAGACATCACCCAGACTTCATATTAGCAACACATTGTGTAGACGAAGAAAGTTTAATTATCCACCTAATGGTAATGTTATTTTACACCATTACCGACATTCCCTTTGTTTCACCCATAGCCCTAACCCACCTTCTCTGCTCCTTAAACAAAATCTTTTAGTTCTGAAGGATCTTTAATCTGAAACGTTAACTGATTTTCTTTCCACAGATACTGCTGAGTTTTCCCAACATTTTCTTTTTTAATTTCCAATTTCCAACACCTTTAATTTTTTTGATGTCCACCAATGTCTCCATGATCTAGATAGTGCTCCTTTGCTTCGATTGCAGAGAATGCAAGATTATGAAGTACTGTCAAGATGAATCTGATTTGTTGCAGTGAATCCTGCAGCAGAAAATATTGCAAACAGCACCTAAACTTAACGCCTTTAGAAGCCTTTGTAATAAGTACGCAGGATCTGCAATTGAAAGTATTTATCATAAAAATCCTATTTTTTTATTTAGTGGAATGCTGCCTTGATATCATGGATATTTAATAGTTAGTCTCTCATACTTTGGCATTCAAACTTATTTATAAGCTTGGATCAAGTTCAGGAGTTGGGTAATTCTGGTAGAACCTACACAATGTGCCAGTGAACAGATTTGACCAAGACTGCTTAGTAAATAATCAGGAAGAGCATCACAAAGCAAAAAGTTGGCTGAATAAACAAAATTTATCTAGATTTATAAAAACACTAGCAATTTTCCCACATAGCTGGGAAGACATCATTGTCACTGAAACCTCTTTATTAGAAAAGCTCCTAGATCTGGTAACTGATTAAGTAATTGATACTGACATTGATAAGAGAGGAAATCACAGCATAGATCTGTGGAATCATCCATTTGGCACTTTTGGATTAAAATGCTTAAAAACAAGATACTTTGTCCTAATTCCTTTCCTTCAAATGGATGTGATACTTATAGATCTTTGGTTGATTGCTACCCAGCTCAGGTGTCCAGGTCATTCTCAACACACAAGCAGCACGGTGCTCGGATCTCATCCTTGCATCTGGTGCTACTGCCAACAGCGTCCAACCGAACAGTCTAAATGTTCAATTAGTGTTTCTGCTTTTCATCATCATCATCAACAAAAGCTTTCTTTCAGGCCAGACGACAGATTTTAAAGTCATGCAAACCACAGTTTAAGACCCACAAAGCAGCTAATGTTCTGTCTAATCTGCTCATTTAACAACAACAATATGAATCTGCACAATGAAGGATAGCTCCATGATGAAAATATGCTTTCAAAATGGTTGTGAGACAGTTATTCCCACAAATACTTTAATTGGCTAAAAGGTCCTTGCACCAAGTTGATAAAGAAGGCATTGGAAGGAAAGCTCCACCATTTGGCACATGCAAAATCTAACATCTATTTCCATTAGACCTCAACCAATTCTGGCAGAATGTTTTGTTGGCTTCTATCGGTGCTTCTTCCAATCAACAGATTCCTTGACCATTGTCTAATTTGAACTCTCTGGACTTCAAGACATCAGGACACCTGGCCCAGATTTTGGAATTAGCAAATCCAAGGAAATAGATGGCATTTGTCACTGTTCTTAAAGAAAGGCATCTACCAAGATACAACAATCTCTGTGACTTTCATTTCATTTATTTCTACAATAGTTGTAACAAGTCATCGGTTTCAGGAATCTTTGGCTATATCAGCCAATCACATTGACTAAATTCTCAGACTGCAAACCTCAGAAAGGACAATTTTAAACTAATCTTTTAAAACATTTTTACAAGGACCAATGGTTAAAATAGGAGAAATATCATATATATACCTGCCTGTGGAATTTGAAACATTTTAGAGGATGACAATGAAGGAAATTAGTGTATTTATGTATGGACATTAAGCAACTTGACCTACAATTACTGCCATTAGAAACTTACTTCAACCTTCTAAAACCAAAAATTTGGGGGTTCTTTCTAGACATAATTGCTTATAAATAGTAATTTGCTTACTTAGTGCCCTCCATAATGTTTGGGACAAAGACCCATTTGCCTCTGTACTCCACAATTTGAGATTTGTAACAGAGAAAAAAAATCACATGTGGTTAAAGTGCACATTGTCAGATTTTATTAAAGGGTATTTTTATACATTTTGGTTTCACCAGGTAAAAATCTCGGCTGTGTTTATACATAGTCCCCCCATTTCAGGGCACCATAATGTTTGGGACACATGGCTTCACAGGTGTTTGTAATTGCTCAGGTGTGTTTAATTGCCTCCTTAATGCAGGTATCCGAGAACTCTCAGCATCTCGTCTTTGCTCGTCTTTCCATCACCTTCAGAAACTTTTATTGCTGTTTATGAACACGAGAACCAAAGTTGTGCCAATGAAAGTCAAAGAAGCCATTATGAGACTGAGAAACAAGAATAAAACTGGTAGAGACATCAGCCAAACCTTAGGTTTACCAAAATCAACTGTTTGGAACATCATTCAGAAGGAAGAGAGCACTGGTGAGCTTACTAGTCGCAAAGGGACTGGCAGGCCAAGGAAGACCACAGCTGATGACAGGAGAATTCTCTCTATAATAAAGAAGAATCCCCAAACACCTGACCGACAGATCAGAAACACTCTTCAGGAGTCAGGTGTGGATTTGTCAATGACCACTGTCCGCAGAAGACTTCATGAACAGAAATGCAGAGGCGACACTGCAAGATGCAAACCACTGGTTAGCCGCAAAAATAAGATGGCCGGGATACAGTTTGCCAAGAAGTGCTTAAAAGAGCAACCACAGTTCTGGAAAAAGGTCTTGTGAACAGATGAGATGAAGATTAACATATCAGAGTGATGGCAAGAGCAAAGTATGGAGGAGAGAAGGAACTGCCCAAGATCCAAAGCATACTACCTCATCTGTGAAACATGGTGGTGGTGGAGGGGGGGGGGGTATGGTCTGGGCATGTTTGGTTGCTGAAGGTACTGGCTCACTTATCTTCATTGATGATACAACTGCAGATGGTAGTAGCATAATACATTCTGAAGGGTATAGACACATTCTATCTGCTCAAGTTCAAACAAATGCCTCAAAACTCATTTGCCAGTGGTTCATTCTACAGCAAGACAATGATCACAAACATACTGCTAAAGCAACAAAGGAATTTTTCAAAGCTAAAAAATTGTCAATTCTTGGGTGGCCAAGTCAATCACCCGATCTGATCCCAATTGAGCATACCTTATATATGCTGAAGAAAGAACTGAAGAGGACTACCCCCCAAAACAAGCATAAGCTAAAGATGGATCAATACAGGCCTGGCAGAGCATCACCAGAGAAGACACCGAGCTACTGGTGATGTCCATGAATCGCTGACTTCAAGCAGTCATTGCATGCAAAGGATATGAACAAAATATTAAACATGACTACTTTCATTTACATGACATTGCTGTGTCCCAAACATTATGGTGCCCTGAAATGGGGGGACTATGTACAAACACAGCTGTAATTTCTACATGGTGAAACCAAAATGTATAAAAATACCCTTTATTAAAATCTGACTATGTGCACTTTAACCACATGTATTTTTCTCTATTACAAATCTCAAATTGAGGAGTACAGAGGCAAATAAATAAATGATGGGTCTTTGTCCCAAACATTATGGAGGGCACTGTATTCCCCAAAAATGCTTTAGAAGTTTGAAAAGCAGTAAATTCTGCAGAGGGTATTTAATTGCAGATGGCAATTTATGGGCTATTATAATATATTTGTTTAACTCCAGAAGCTGCTACCAGATTTCCTCCGTTATAATGTCAAGTGTTAACTGCTTGATATTTCCCACTACAAAATCTCAACCACAAATTACAAATCTTAAATTCAACCCTCTATTATCCTGAGATCCCCATAACTTCATTTTGGAGTCACGAGTATATGTTTATAACAAATTATTTCACGCATTTCCTCTTCTTTCCAATGCAATTTTAAATGTACTCTATAGGCATTTGAAATCATGTTCTCTAGTTGTCCTTTAATAGAAACAACGTTTACGCTGCCTGATTATATATGACCAAAGTTTCCAATCTTTTTATTTCCATGCACCACTTAAAGTACAGACTTTAGAATTTGATGAGTAAATAGAAGATTTACACCAATTTTCCCTAGCCATGAACAGCTATAGATCCTGATCTTCATTATTAGGAACCAATGAAGCTAAATTTGCTCAGACCAGCTCTTTTAGAAAGTTTGAAAATATAGCTTCATCATACCAAAGTGCGGTGGGAGAGGGAGGGAGAGAGGGAGGGAGAAGGGGGAAGTGTCCACAAGTGAAAAGAATCTAAAGAACTGAGCAAAACCGAAAAGTGCAAAAGCAAAGATCTGTCAAACGTGGTGTACAGGTAGAAAAAGTTCATGGAAAGTGGAATTATGGAAATTGAATGAAAAAGAATTCGTATGCATAAGTGCTCTTAGTATCATACGATAAAGGAGACAAGAATGAGGGCAAAGGTATAAAAAGACTTGCATGAATGTCAGGAATGATATAATAGATCTCAAGTAAGTCTCAAAAACTTAAGACTTAAACCAAAAAAGTAGATTAAATGAAATGAGGGCTCAAATAAGCTTGACAGAGTTTTATAAGGATAATTAGTATAAAAATCTTCAAAATCTCCCAAGAAATTTGGCTCTAGCATTAAGAAGCATCAATTCTAATTTGGAAAAAAATGATACAGAGGAAGATGCCTGTACTGGCTCGTTAAAAGAACCCGTACAGGCATTTGCCAATGAGTCCCACAAATCTTACTTGAACAATGCTTTTTTGAAAAATCATCAAATCTGCTTCCACCATCTTTTTGGTGTGCTCACAATCATAACTTCGAGCAAAGTTTACTTCCTTATATCCCTTCTCTCGTCAATTGCCTAATTCTGTCTCCTCGTGATATAGATTCTGTCATAACTACACATAATATAACTTATTTATTAAAGCCCCATCCAGGATTTTGATTTTTTCTCAGGGCTTCAAGGAGAATGACCTAATGTACCATTTCCCTCACCACAACACCCAACCCCTCTACTCGAGTTCTCTAACCTGTGCAAAAAATGAAAAATAGCATCAGTTAAACTGGTACTATTTTAATAAACATCTCCTGCATCCTCTCAAAAACCTTGAATATTTCTGAGAGTGAACTCCAGAGCCATTCCAGGGCACAATTAGTACTTTATACAGATTCAGAACTACTGTACTTTTGTACTAACAGAACACAAGGACATTAACAATAGAATGAGTAAGCTGTACGGCCTTTCAAGCCTGCTCTGCAAAATGTACCCAGTGATCACTTTCTGCTTTAATCCCCACTCATCTTCTCCGTGTCCAAAATATTAATTTCTCAGTGTTGTACATACTCATCTCAGTGTCCTCCACCACAGTGCTGTGAACTCTAAAAATTTAGAATCCTCTACTTAAAGTACTTACCTCAGTCCTAAATGACTGAAATACCTCTCATCAACTATTTTATTGATAGTTCTCAGGCTTGCAGACATCTCAATGAACAGTCAGTCTAAATCCCAGTGAGCACAAACCAATGTATATTTATAAAGCGAGGACGCTGCACATTTTTTTGATAATATCTCTCTATATGACTTGCTACCTTCAAACCCATGCGCCGACCCTTACTGGCCCTCTGATGTTGATTAAAATTGTAGCATTTAAAAAATGGGCTTTAATCACAACTTCTTAAGCAGAAGTGGGTATCAAACATATAACAGACCAAACTGGTATATTTTATAAACCATCAGAAGTCTCTAACCAACTTACCAGACCCTGGTATCTGAAGGAATCATAAACACTCCTGATGAAGAGCCAGAAAGGCCATAGATATTCAAAGCGGAACTCGAGGACAAAATCTGCCAGCAACACCAGTGCCCACACAACAAGGAACTTAAGGTACAAGAAAGTGCTGCAAAATGGGAAAAAGAAAACAATTTAGACATTGAACTACAATTTGCATAATTTGATTTTGTCATTAAGTATTCAGAACTTAGAAAGTCATCCATTTAAATCAGATCAGTTGCTGGAATTACATTTTAAAAATAAGAAATTAAGTGCACTCTGTCTATTGTGGCATTCACCATCGACACAAGTGCTCATTTTATGCCAGGTGCCCATCCTATTCCTATATTCCCTGGTCTTCACCCACCTAACCTTGTCTTAAATTTTGGTCATTGTCTCTACTTTTATAATTAGGAACTTGCCGTTATGATGAAGCTTTTCATATTCTGTTTATTAAATTTATTACAAATAATTTTATTCTTTTGTATCACTTTGTCCCTTTGTTCTCAACCGATTAATGGAAACTGACCACTCCCCATTCCACGACATCTCAATGCAAAACATAAACCCTTCTACACCATGATCCAACAATTTCTTCATATACTGCAAGGAAAATAATCGACAAATTGAGCTAATTCTTCCTGGTCAGGCAGCATATGCATTGTGCCATGTCCTTTACCTTAACCATCTTTCAATAACATTATACTCCATTCAAAGTCATTTTGCAACACATTAACTTTTATGTTCTACAGTTTCCCAATTGTTTATATTAAAATATCATGAAGATTGGCATTTTTCTCCTGGGATAGATTGCATTTTAGTTGGCAAAGTGTTAAAAACTAATAAACCAGTTAAACTTGACAATACGGGATCAATCTCAAACTGGTATAGGAAGGTCTGCAGTAAATCATCTCATTAGTTAGATAAGTACAACAAATTACAGTGAAAGTTAATATTCACTTATTTTAGTATTTACTCTTGTTACTTTCCTGCTCTTTTCTTCAATTTGGAAATATCACATATTGTTCATAATGCAGAATTCAACCAGCAAGGGTCACCTTTGCAACCACTTATCAAATAAACTACCAAGCTTAACAAGAAACACATCATGGGCTGCTATAGCAAATGCAATTGTGGAAAATAAAAGCTTAGTGTAGGAGGCAACATTTTAGCATTGATAGAAGTTTGCCCAACAAGAAACAATAGATATTAAAGCGTCTTCTCCCCGCGGCAAGTGGTAGACCACAGAGATTGGTGCCAGGGATCTCAATGTTTTACAATTTGTATAAATGACTGGGATGAAGGTGCTGATATGGTTTATTTAACACGGGATATTAATGAAATTGAAACCGTTCAGAGAGTATTTACTCCACTGATTCCTAGAATGGACAGGTTTAGCTTTTACACGGTAGTGTCCAGAGATAGCGTTATTGCCTCACAGTTCAATCCTGACCTCAGCTGCTGCCTGTGTGAAATTTCCAATTTCTTCTTGTGACTGCAAAAAGTGAGAGGAAACAGGTACAAAGATGTGTTGGTAGATTAATGGGCTATAGTAAAAGATCCTTTAGTGTAGGTAAATGACAAAAGAGCCAAGTAGGAGTTGTTGGGCATATAAAGTCAGACTTGTACACCTTGGAAACAGGCCCCTGGACCCAACTTGTCCACACTGACCACGAAGCCGCATCTAGGTTAGTCCCATTTGCCTGTGCTTGGCCCCTATGCCTCTTAACATTTCCTATCCGAGTACCTGCCCAAATGTCTTTTAAATGTTATTGTACCTACCTCAGGTACTTATCATCCTCTGGTTTCGATTAAAATAAATGTCCTCTTACCTTGAACCTATTCCCTCCAGTTTTTGATTCCCCTCCTCTGGGGAAAGGATTCTGTGCATTCACCCTATATATTCCCCTGATGATTTTATGCACCTCCAGAGGATCACCCCTCAGCCTCCTGCGCTCTAAGGAATAAAGTCATAGCCTTCCCAACCTCTCTTTTGTCGCTTAGGTCCTCGGGTCCTGGGAACATCCTTACAAATAATTTCTGCATTATTACCTTAGTAGCATCTTTCATATAGCAGGATGACCAAAACCAAACACAATACTCCAAGTGCAGCCTCACCAACATCTTGTACAACTGTAACATGTCCATACTTGAAAACAAATTCCCTGACTGATGCAGGCCAACATACCAAAAGCCTTCACCACCCTTTCTACCCGTGACTCCAGTTTCAGGGAACTATATATTTCTACTCCTAGATCCCTCTCCTCTACATGCTCCAGGCCCCCACCGCTCACAGTGAAGGAACTGCCCTGGTACAACTTCCCAGAATATATCTCACACTTACCTAAATTAAATTCCATTAGCCATTCCTTAGCTCACTTGCCCAGCTGATCAAGATCCTACTGCAATCCTTGATAACGTTATTCACTGTCTATAATATCATTTAGTTTTGCCAATTTACTCATCATGCCTTATACATTTTCATCCAAATTGCTGATATTGATGACAAACAATGGGCCCAGCATTGACCCGAGGCACACCACGGGTCACATGCCTCCAGTCTAATAAACAGCCTTCCACCACCACCCACTGTTTCCTACTGTGAAGCCAATTCTGTAATCAGTTAGCTAGCTTTCCCTGGATATCATGTGATCTAACCTTCCAGAGCAGCCTTCCATGCAGAACCTTACAGAAATCCATATGGATGATGATTACAGCACTGGCCTCATCAACATTCTTGGTTACTTCTTAAAAACCTCAAATTCATGAGACACGATTTCCCACACGCAAAACCGTATTGACCATCCCTAATCAATCCCTGTCTTTTCAAAACCATGTACAGCTTATCCTTTAGATACCCTTCAGTGACTTGCCTACCACAGATGATAGGCTCACTGGTCTACAGTTTCCAGGCTTTTCCTTGCAGCCTATTCAACATTAGTCACACTCTTCTGCAACCTCACCCCTTTAATGACAATTCAGATATCTCAGCCAGGATGCATGCAATTTCCTCTAACTTCCCACAGTAAGTGGATAGTTCTGATCAAGCCCAGGAGATTTATCTACCTTCATATGTCTTGGGACATACAGAACCTCCAACTCTAATAGGGACTGTCCTCATGACATCATCATTAACTCCCCAAATTTCTTAATTTTCATGAATTTCTTCACAGTAAAAAGAGAAATACTCGTGGAAGAACTTGCCAAATACTATCAAAGTTTGCTTGCCCCAATTTAAAACTTAACTCGTGGACCAGCCCGATCCTTATCCATAACTATTTTAAAGCTAACAGAACAGTGCTTGTTGGTCCCAAAAGGCTCACCCACTGATACTTCAGGCACTTGTCTTGACCAACTCCCCAAGAGTGGGTCAAACTTTTTTCTCTCCCTTGTAGGACTCTCTACATAGAGTTTAGAGATACAGTGTAGAAACAGGCCCATCAGTCCCTGAAGACAATAGATCACTCACACACTAATTCTATGTCATCCCACTTTCGCATTCTACACACTAGGGGCAATTTACAAAAAGCAATTCACCTATAAACCTGCATGTCTTTGGAATGTGGGCGGAAACTGGAGCACCCAGAGAAAATACACACGGTCACAGGGGGATTGTAGAAACACCACATAGAGAGCATCTTAGTCAGGATCGAACTCGGGTCTCTGGCACTGTGTAGCAGCAGCTCTACTGCTGCACCACTGTGCCACCCTGAGGAAACTTTCCTGGCCACACTTGGCAAATTCTCCCTCATCCAAGCCCTCAGCTCTATGATAGTCTCAGTCCATATTAGGAATGTTAAAATTTCCAACTATATCAACCCTTTTACCATTGCAGTTATCTGCAATCAACCAGCATGTTTGCTTTTCTAATTCTCATCAACTATTGAGGAGCCTATCATAAAATCCTAGCAAGATGATCATTGCCTTTTAATTTCTCAGCTCCACCCTTATGGCCTCACCGTACAATCCTTCAGTAAAGTCATCTCAGAACACTACTAATCAATAACTCACTCACCTATAGCTTACCCCTATTCCTAAATTATATGTTTCTGTAAATGATTCTTCTCTTCCTCAGGAAAATCTCTGTATGTTCAAGTTTCTAGAAGGAATCAATAAGACAAAACTTGCAAATATGCACAAATCCATTGGGATCTCTGTTCCTCGGTTTCATAGAGCCAAGGACAAATACCTACTGCTGTGGACGAGGCACGTTAACTCAAAGATTACAATCAAAATCAAGATAAATCACTAACAGAACAGTACTAACATCTAGCAAAAAAGACTTGAATGACTGGAAATCTCTACCCTGGAAGATTGTGAATGATAGATCACGAAGTATTTAAAGATACATTTTTGAAAGATCAAGGAATTGAGGGCCATTGGGAACTGGCACACAAGAGATGTCAGACAGTTCAGCCATGATGAATAGTGGGCAGGCTTATGGACAAGGACACCTTCTCCTGCTACTATTTCCTGATGATCTTGTAACACAAAGAGAGCAACAGATACAGTTGGCATAGTTAAATCCTTTTCTAACATACTGCAACCATGAACTCTTTCCTTGCAAGGTCTTTTATTTATAATTTAAACAAGTGTCAAGAAAAAAAAAGACAAAGTTATGCATGCTCTTTGCAGATCAGGCAACATCTATGGAATGAGAAAAAGTTAACGCTTCACGTCAACAATCTTTCTTCAGAATTAGGGAAAGTGAGAAATCACATTATTCCAAATTACAGGGAAGGGAAGGGATAGAAAAACAAAGGGTAGACAGGGTAGAGGCCAGGAGAGGCTAAATGACAAAAGCTGATACCACCAGTCAAGTTAGACTTCAGATATTCATACTGCTGAAGAAATATTAAATTCAAAAAGGAAACTGTCTTCCCCCACTTTACCAATGCTCCCTGAGCTGCTAACCATTTCCAAGATCTTTGTTTTATTTCAGATTTCCAACAACAGTATGTTTTTTTTAACTTTTCAATTTTCTTTTATGTCATTAGGATGTATTTTGTCCACCCGAGGTTTGGAAAACCTCCCCTTTAATTCGGAATCCTTAATCTAATTTTAGTAAATCAGGCAGATAGGGGAGAAACAGGCCTTTTGTGCTCAAAGTATCCAAGGCCTGATCTGTCAAGCCTTGGGCCGTGTGCACAGAATTGCATCCGGGGCCACACCGAGAAAAGGTACAGGCCTTTAACAGTAACACGTCAACAACCTAGACAATTTCCAGTCCAATGAGAGTCCATTCAAACATGACTTTCACTCAACTAAATAAGGAATTACCAACAAATCACCTGAAATGTTGACAATGCTGGAAAGATTCTCCCTCTGCCGGAATCAGAAATCCAAAACTGCTTCAGGAAGATTTGCACACTGTGTCTTCCTGCAACAGATGGAGAGATCACTTCCAATGCTCCCTTGTCCAACATTTCACCTCATCAACATGATGATTTGCATGCTTCAACAAATTAAATCCATGAGGAATAAGAACAAGATTAGGCCATTCATCCATGTAAGCCTACTCTGTTGAAAACTAAATGAAAATCAGGTTTAAATATTTCAAGTGGACAATTTTATTAATTAACCTTTATAACCTGTGTAAGAAAATAACTGCAGATGCTGGTACAAATCAAAGGTATTTATTTCACAAAATGCTGGACTAACTCAGCAGGTCAGGCAGCATCTCAGGAGAGAAGGAATGGGTGACGTTTCGGGTCGAGACCCTTCTTCAGACTGAATAACCTTTGTTTATAACCTAATTCTTAAGGTAAATTCAAGGCATATTCAAAAAGCTGAATTAAACCTTGCATACAACCTCACAAAATATGACCTGCATTCACCAGCTTCATCGCCAAAACATCATGTTATGGAGAAATTAAATCTCATTACTTTAACCTGATTAACGAAGATCTAATTACCAAAAACCAATTCAAATTTCCGTAAGAATGGCTGCATTACAATAGAGAAAAGATTTAACTCCACGTTATTTGGAGGACAAAGGGGCCAGATCTTGTTACTATGGGCCAAACAGCTTGCAGTCAGCCATGCTCAAAATCACCTGGTCCCTCACACTGGCCCTGTGATCCTGGACTTCCAG
The DNA here is from genome assembly GCF_053455715.1 of Rhinoraja longicauda. Classification (NCBI taxonomy): domain Eukaryota; kingdom Metazoa; phylum Chordata; class Chondrichthyes; order Rajiformes; family Arhynchobatidae; genus Rhinoraja; species Rhinoraja longicauda. The sequence continues at coordinate 13,096,034 of NC_135979.1, forward strand.
CAGCAAAGCCTGAGTGGCAGCAAGGTCTCAAATAGGCCACTGGAGGATTTTGCTCCCCGCATCCACAAATTCCCCTGAAAACTCAATAACTGGAACAGCCTTAGAAAATGAATCTTTGATAGCCCTAAAAGAATCAAAGCTCCTAAAAATGAAATTAAAACTAAAAAATAAAATCAGCTCGAAACACTCTATACAGTTCAACTATCAAATGCAGAAAATGAAACAAATAATTCAAATACAATCCTCGTCCTTTTCCTACAGAGTCCTACAACTGCCATGAATGATTATGATTATGATTATGATGAATCATAGCTGGATGGAACCCTCCCGCTGGACTCAATGGTTTGACAAATCTTGCCTATTTCTTTGTGTTTGAAGATGTATTTACACAAGTCCCAAATGGCAACATTTAAATGGGTAAAGTCCAATGGTTTCGTCTGGCAAGTACCAGAAAAACTCTGGGCCAAAAAGGTGAGGCCGTATTTGGAGTATTGTGCGTATCATATCTGGTGAGGCCACATGTGGAGTATTGTGTTCAGGTTTGGTCACCCTGCTCTTGGAAGTATATTATTAAGCTGAAAAGATTCACGAGGATGTTGCCAGGACACGAGCTATAGGGAGAGGCTCTGTAGTGAATACTATGCAGTACAGCATAGGAACTGGCCGCTCAACCCATATTGCCTGTGCTGAACATCTGTCTGTATATGATCTATATCCCTCCACTCCCAGCATATCTGTGTGCTGTTAAACACCACTATCATATCTGCTTCCACCATCACTCCAGGCACCTGCCACACTCTGCAAAACTTGTCCTGCACATCTCCTTTAAACATTGCCCATATTACCAAAAAGCAATGCAGTCTAGTTTTTGATATTTCCACCCTGGAAAGGAGGGTCTGTGTCTACCCTATCTATGCCAATCATAATTTTATATACTTCTTTCAATACTGACAAGGCATGCCAACATTTTCTATATGTGGAACTTCACCTAGCAAAAACTGGTTCATAGCATTAGATTAAAAACCAAATTAAATTGTCACTTAGATATGAAGAACAAATTTATATTTATATAGTTGAAAAAACTTAAATTACATTAGTCAACATGACAGGAGCAATGAGCAAAAATGAATATTGAGGTGCTGAGGTTCTCCCATTTGGAACCATTATTCCAATATTGTGAATTTAATTTTTATAGTTAAAAGGAATAATTAATATCACAAAACAGATGGAAAAATATATCCTCCAAGAAGACCAGATTTCAGGTAGATCAATAATTTCACCAATAAAGATGTGTGTGCCAATCCCTAATTACTTCATGCAATTATTAAAACAGTGAACCATCGGGTTAAACGAGATTAGCTGCTGCCAAAATATTAAGCAACTCCTAACATAGGAGTACCAATGCAGTTACAAGTTTTAACTCGATGGGCCGAATGTCCTTATACTGCCTCTACGTCTTATGACCTTAACATGTATTTTGTCAATACTAAATTAATGATACATTTTCACTTCATTGTGAGGTTCTTTAAAACAAATTAAAGATCCAAAACGTAACACAGGAAAATAAACAATTCGAGCTTTATGCAACCACAACAGTCAAGTAAAGTTCTCTCTTACAAAACACCTCAAAGTAAACAAATGACTTAAACCTGTGTTGTCACATACATGGCCTACAGATAACCAGTAGATAGGCAACATATTTTCACCCAATTATTTGAATAACATGACTGCGGAAAATGAAACGCACTGGTTCATCAGACCCAAAAGTAGAACATTTGACTGGAGACCCAAAGTGAAATTATAGCTCATTACAACAATATTTGAACAAAAATTAATTTAATTCTGAAATGGAAGCAAGTGAGAAACAAACCATTTTTCATCGATGAACCAGCAAAACTTGAGTTATCAAACTGAAGTAGGATTCAAGTTTTGCTGATTCATCGATGAAAAATGGTTTGTTTCTCCCTTGCTTCCATTTCAGAATTAAATTATTTTTTGTTCAAATGCTTCCATTTGTCTTTTAGAGATTGTGTAACATCATAATTCACAAACAACAGTGAGTTTTATTAAAACTCCACGCAAAAGTGCGGCACGGTGGCGTAGCAGTAGAGCTACTGCCTTACAGCGCCAGCGCGGATGCTCGTCTGTACGGAGTTTGTACATTCTCCCCGTGACATGCAGGGGCTTTCTCCGAGATCTTTGGTTTCCTCCCACACTCCAAAGATGCACAGGTTTGCACGTTAATGGCTTGGTATTAATGTAAAATTGTCCCTCACGTGTGTGGGATGGCGTCAATGTGCGGGGATCGCTGGTTGTACGGACTCAGTGGGCCGAAGGGCCTGTTTCCGTGCTGTATCTCTAAACTAAATGAAAAGGATTTATTCCACCTACGGAAATAGCAAAACTTCGTTAATCTGGGACACTCAGTATTGGACAAGCAAATTTTCCAGATAATCAATGCTCCAATAAACTTTACATTCAGTTACAATGTTACGCCGCGGCTGGTAAAGCTGCTGCCTCAACGCCAGAGACCAGGTTTCGATCCTGACATCGGGTGTTGTGTGGAGTTTGCATGGTCTCCTACTGACCAGTTGGGATTTCTCCAGGTGATCCAGTTTCAATCCACATTCCAAAGACATGTGGGTTTATAGCTTAATTGGCCTCTGTAAATTGTCCCTAGTGTGCAGGGAATAGATGAGAAAATGGGACTGGGTGATAGATGGTTGACGTAGACTTGGTGGGCCAAAGGGCCCATTTCCCTGCTGTATCTCAAAACTAAATTGAAGAGAATAAACTTGGTTTGCTTAAAACAAAATTAAGGGGAGCATGAAACTGGCAAATCAGATTTCAGCATAATCAAGATAATATATTTACCAAATTTAGCAGAGGGGTTGATTCCCAACAAATATATTTTGTTATTGTCATTTTCCACTACACATAAAAACTGTGTACTACACATAATTGTCATTTTCCACTACACACAAAAATCTTTTAAAAGGCATCTTCATTTTGAAAAATTTGGGGAATAACTCAACACATTCTACCGCACAATTTATCTTATCCTGCCCTAACCTTAATACATTTCAATACAACTCACAGCATTAGTCACTTCTGAAAATGTGAAAGCAATGATTTCCCACATTTCTCCACATTAGGTTTCTCAAACCTTCCCAATCTGCACGTTGACTTTCCATTTTCCCCTCCACTCAGTTCCGTAGACAATGTTCCACCATTCAGTAACTATGCTTTTTGCATTCTCCCCATCGGCCTTCACACAATTAGATAGCAAAAATTTACCAAACACAAGTTTAAAATTAATAGACTTAATAATTTCCAAATTTCTGCTACTCTGCATGCAGAAGTCCTGAATTTCACTCCTGAAAGTCAACTCTGTCAACTCTCTGAACAATGAAAACAGCTTATCTACATATACTCTATCAGTTTCTTTAAATATCATGAAAAGTTTAATCACTACCCCTTGGGCTTCAAAAACAAGGGGACACAAGGTCAATATATCCTTTGTAACAAAGTGCCCACAATTGCATGCTGTTCTCCAGGTGTGATTCAAATCACCTATTGGGTACGTTGGTATTTATTCACAAAATGCTGGAGTAACTCAGCAGGTCAGGCAGCATCTCAGGAGAGAAGGAATGGGTGACGTTTCGGGTCGAGACCCTTCTTCAGACTGATGTCAGGGGGGCGGGACAAAGGAAGGATATAGGTGGAGACAGGAAGATAGAGGGAGAACTGGGAAGGGGAGGGGAAGAGAGGGACAGAGGAACTATCTAAAGTTGGAGAAGTCAATGCAAGCTGCCTAAGCGAAATATGAGGTGCTGTTCCTCCAATTTCCGGTGGGCCTCACTATGGCACTGGAAGAGGCCCATGACAGAAAGGTCAGACTGAGAGTGGGAGGGGGAGTTGAAGTACTCAGCCATCGGGAGATCTGGTTGGTTAAGGCGGACTGAACGTAGGTGTTGAGCTAAACGAACGCCGAGCCTGCGTGTGGTTTCGCCGATGTAAAGAAGTTGACATCTAGAGCAGCGGATACAATAGATGAGGTTGGAGGAGGTGCAGGTGCTCCAACCACATCTATTGTATCCGCTGCTCTAGATCTAGTGAGGCCCACTGGAAATTGGAGGAACAGCACCTCATATTTCGCTTGAGAAGCTTGCAGCAGAGCGGTATGAAAATTGACTTCTCCAACTTTAGATAGTTCCTCTGTCCCTCTCTTCCCCTCCCCCTTCCCAGTTCTCCCTCTATCTTCCTGTCTCCACCTATATCCTTCCTTTGTCCCGCCCCCCCCTGACATTAGTCTGAAGGGTCTCGACCCGAAATGTCACCCATTCCTTCTCTCCTGAGATGCTGCCTGACCTGCTGAGTTACTCCAGCATTTTGTGAATAAATACCTTCGATTTGTACCAGTATCTGCAGTTATTTTCTTACACTATTGGGTACGTTGAGTAAGCTCTGCCCACTTGTACTCTAGTTTTCAATATACATGAGACCTTTGTGGTTTTAATATTACAGTTGTTAGCTATCTTTATCAATTGAGCTTTCAGATGTATATAAAGAAAAATAATATTGCTTTGTAAACAATTTCACCCATTCCAAAAAATCACACGGGAACTTTTACCATTCCATAAAAATGAACAGGCGGAAAATCCATAATTTCAGTCATAAACAAGCTTAAATCAGTCAGAGGGTGGTGAATCTGTGGAGTTCATTGTCACAGATGGCTGTGGAGGCCAAGTCACTGGATATTTAAGGCAGAGATTGACAGATCCTTGATTAGTGAGGGTGTCAGGTGTTACGTGGCAAAGGCAAGAGAATGGGGTTAAGAGGGAAAGATAGATCAGTCATGATTGAATAGCGGAGTGAATTTAATGGGCCAAACGGCCTAATTCTGCTCCTAGAACTCACAAGATTCCTTGACTTTTCTCAGAATTGGCATTAAGAATACTAGTAGGAAAAAAAACCTGCAGATGTTGGTTTAAATCGAAGGTAGACACAAAATGCCGGAGTAACTCAGCGGGTCAGGCAGCATCTTGGGAGAAAAGGAATGGGTGACGTTTCGGGTCGAGACCCTTAAAAATACTACTTGGCCAAGAAACCATTTACCTTCTGACAAATAACATTAATTTATGAACTCTTAAATACATTACATATTCAAAGCTTGCTTTCTTACTTCTCATCCGCAGTTTACCTGCTAAGTTACATGATTAATTATGTCTCGTGTGCACTTCACTTACAATAGACAATAGGTGCAGGAGTAGGCCATTCGGCCCTTCGAGCCAGCACCACCATTCAATGTGATCATTCTCAATCAGTACCCCATTCCTGCCTTCTCCCCTTACATCCTCAAGAGCTCTATCAAGCTCCCTCTTGGTAGCTAAATATCAATGCCATTGAGGATGTATTTTAATTTCAACCAGTAAAATAAATTGCCTGGAAGAACTACAAACCTCATGGATTTGATTTCTATCTGCACACAGAAATGCCATTGCATGCAAACAGGCAGATTTTACCCAAGATAATGACATTTTTCATCATCCAGGCTCGGCATTCCACATTAAAATATTCTTTAACAATTACAATATGTCTACATTTAATGTTTTTCTTGCAACAGCGGATCTGAAAAAGACTAGTAAACCTGAAAAAGTGAATGCCACATTATATTCATGCCAAAATATGTATTCTGGAAAGATGAAAAGTCATATGTTACATAGACATGCAGTTTAGTTTACATAACATTACAGCTTCTGTAAACATCAGCTTTAAAAAGCATTGCAAGTTTCAGATGTTTTCCAAAATTTGTTTGCCAATTCTACATGCCAGTGTTTTGTATCTAGCTTTTATGCAGAAACTAAATTTTAACCCAATATTATCACAACATTTGAGCTTCCCAGTATTTTCAGATACAGCGTACGCAAGAAAAATAAAATAGTCTGACACACACACACATTAGCTTCATTAGTGCCAGGGTTCCCAAAAGGTAGGTTATTATGCAAATCCTTCAGATGTGGGTGCGTAGCATTTCCCTTATTAGGACTGACTTGACACTACAGTTCAAATCTCAACATGCATTCAAATACATTATACTTTAAAAGACGACAGTGTCAAAACAGAGTATTCCCTTGTCAAGAATCAAGAGTGTTTAATCATCATATGACTGGGACCAGAACAATGAAATTCTTACTTGCTACAGCTTGATTGGCACTTTAAACAGAAGAACAGAATGAATAAATATACAATAAATTATCAATTACTCTGGGTACACTAGATATCCAGAACATGATAGTGCAAGCCCAAATATATAGTGCAACCTCGGTAGTGCAAAGTCCATAGACATTTGGTGCCGAGGTAAGATTGTGCTTAGAGTTGTGTAGGGTAGTTCAAGAGCCTGATGGCTTGATAAGAAGCCTTTCTTGAACTTGGAAATAATCGTTCGCGGCCTCCTGTACATTCTTCCTGACGGTAGCATCAAGGTAAAATGTGGCAGGGTGGTGTGGGTTTTTGATATACGCTGCCTTCTTGAGGCAGCGTTTCCAGTAGATCCCTTCGATGTTAGAGCTCAGTACTCATAGACCAGCCAATGACCACCACTTTCTGCAGTTTCTTTCATACTTGAGCTTTCAAATGACCGAACCAGGTTGTGATGCAACCAATCAGTTCGCTCTCCGCCATTTACCAAGAGAGTATTTGGCGACATGCAACATCTGAGGAAGCAGAGGCATTTGTGAGCAAGGAGGTGGTGTCATTGCCAATTTGTACTGATCGAGGTCTGCTGAAGAAAAATTAGGATTCAGTTGCATAGGGAGGAGCAGAATTCCAGTTCTGAAAAGGATGATGGTGTTGAACACAACGCTGTAGTTGATGAACAAAGCCTGATATAGTGTTCTTGTTGTCCAAGTGGACCAGTGCAAAATGGAGAGCTAGTGAGATCACATCTGCTGTCGATCTATTGTGGCAGTAGGGAATTAAAGCAAATCCAGATAGTTAGTGAGGAAAGAGATTTATTTCATAAATAACTGTTCAAAGAAATTCATCCAACAGGCACCAGTGCCACCATTTAATAGTCGTTGAGGCATGTTACCTTGTTCTTCTTGGGTACTGGTATGATGGATGCGGACCATAGACCGTAGCAGGGAGGGGTTGAAGATGTTTATGTTGGTCCACACAGGTTGTAGACGTGACCCGTTGGACCAATAGGGCCATATGCTTTCCGAAGGTTCACCCTCATGAAGGATCTTCTGATGTCAGCCTTGGGGACTGAGATCAGTGTCATTGGGGATATGGGAGCTTGTGAGGGTACATTGCTGTTCTCTCTTTCAAAGAGAGCATAGAATGCATTGAGCTCATCCAGAATGCATTGCAGCCATTTAAGCTACTCGATTTCATCTTGTAGAAAGTGATGGCGTGCAAGCCCTGCCACAGATGCCACGTGTCTGTCTGACAGAAGAAATATTTACTACTCCAATATCAAGACGATTAGATTGATAGCCCAGACAACAAGAATACAAATGTTTTGTCATTGACAATAGATGTCCTGTGCTCATGCACTTCAGAATCCGAACCGCACTGGTCAACCAAGTTTTATAATTTACATATTTGTATTCTCACCAAGAGCTCTGAGCAAGAAGCCCAAAGATATGCCACACAGATGTTGATATATCATTTCAGTGAAAAGTTGTATTACATTCAGCAGTTTCATAAGAAATTGATTTAAATTAACAGTGGCCAGCAAATGGTGCAACTCCAGTAGACTGTGATGTGCCATCTGCTTGACATTTCTTTTTGAAAATGTCAAATTTAGAATATCTGTTTTTAAAACTTCATTGGCAAATTATTTTTGGAATTTGGGTCCTAAGTCACCATATTCAGTCAACTGAAAAATATCAAAAACTGCTCACATTAGGGCTTTCAGCTAATACATCAAACAGCTAGCTAACCATCTCAAGATTAATTTCATCACAGCACAGAAATAGACCACCAAAGATAAGAAATAGGGTATCTACTGAAAATGTCAAACTAATTGATGATTTGATCAAACAATTTTCTACATTTTCAGCTTCTTAGTTCATCCTCATCCCCAGATCAGTTAGATTATTAAAAATCTAAGATTGGTGTTTGAAATGTTTCCAAATATGCAGAGAAATATGACAGAACAATGTTTTAAGCAGAAAATTAATGGATCATTACAAACCAATGGAACACAAAAAACAACAAACCACACGATAAATAATTTTGGGGCACAGAACATACTCTACAATCAATTCCCATAAAAGGTAGAAACACTTATTTTGCTTGTAAACATTTATACAGCAATTAACCTATACCAGTATCATGTTGGCATGAATCTCAAACATATACACTGCCCAAAGGACCAACCACATTGATGCGACAGCCAAGGAGGCACACCAATGCCTCCACTGCCCTTGGAGACTGAGGAAACTCAGTATGTCTCCAATGATAAATTTCTACAGATGCACACAGAAAGCATCCGTTTTGTTGGAGAACAGCTCTGCCCATGACAGCAAGATACAGCAGAGATTAGCAGATGCACTATCCATGGACTTCCCACCATTGACTCCATCTATACTTCACACTGCTTCAGAAAAGCAAACAATATAACCAAAGATTTGTCCCATCCCAGTCATTCTTTCTTCTCCCTGCTCCATTCTGGCAGATGGTACAGAAGCTTGAAAGCACACACCACCAGACTGAGAAACAGCTTCTTTCCCTCAGTTATTAGGCTTCTGAACAGTCCTTCCATAAGCTCGGGGACTGTCAGATTCACCTCTACCCAATTGTGGAATTAGACTTTGTCTATGGAATTGGTTAAATAATCAAAAAATTGTTTTTTCCATGTTTCACCTAACCTAATTCTGAATTACTAAAAATTGTGATCATAATTATTAATACAATGCCTTCGGTATGACATAAAACAATTCAAGCAATTGGAAGTCAATGGTCAAAGTAGTTAAAGACTTTACCTAACAAGGACAAGTTCTGTCGGCTGCCCGTTACACTACGCTTCACGTTAACCTGCATACTCTGTTCATAAACAATAGAATTCTCACATATCAATATCAAACAGATCTCACCCAAATGTTAATTCCCAAAACTTGGCAGAAATGTATATATTAAACATATGTGCAGCGGTAGAGTTGCTGCTTTACAGCGAATGCAGCGCCGGAGACTCAGGTTCGATCCTGACTACGGGTGCTGCACTGTAAGGAGTTTGTACGTTCTCCCCGTGACCTGCGTGGGTTTTCTCCGAGATCTTCGGTTTCCTCCTACACTCCAAAGACGTACAGGTATGTAGGTTAATTGGCTGGGTAAATGTAAAAATTGTCCCTAGTGGGTGTAGGATAGTGTTAATGTACGGGGATCGTTGGGCGGCACGGACTTGGTGGGCCGAAAAGGCCTGTTTCCGGCTGTATATATATGATATGATATGATACAAGAAAGGGGGCGTGGCTGTGTTCTGCAGCTGCGGCTCACCGGCAGTCTCTGTTTTTTTTTTGTTTTTTTGTCATTGTCGTTGTTAAATGTACGTTTTGTTTTATTTTTAATTCTGTGTATGTAGGGGGGTGGTGGGAGGGTTGGGGGAAACCTTTTTTTTCTAATCTCCTCCTCAACGGAGATGCGACCTTTACCGTGTCGTATCTCCGTTCGCGCTAGGGCCTAACATCGTGGAGTCGGCGGCCTCCAGCTGGGATCGACCTCAAAGACTCCGGTCGCAGGGCCTGGACTTACCATCTCGGAGGCTTCGGCCGTGGGCCCTGCAGACCGCAACATCGGGAATTCGCAGGTCCCTGGCTGGTGACCGGCTTTTGGGAGCTCCAGCCGTAGCAGCTTCGACCCTGCTCGGCTCGGCCCTGGGACTTTCCATCGCCCGGTGGGGGCTCAGGACTTTCATCGGCCTGCTCGGCTCGGCCCTGGGACTTTCCATCGCCCGGTGGGGGCTTCAAAAAGTTGAGAGCCTCGATCACCTCGTGGCACCACGGGAGAAGAATGAGGAGGAGATAAGACTTTGCCTTCCATCACAGTGAGGGTATGCCTAGAGCAATCACTGTGATGGCTGTTTTGTGTAAAAAATTATATCTGTGTGTCTTGTGCTTTTTAATGTCTACTGCCGGACCCTGACGTGAGAGGACGCTGGCGTTGAGTATTCGCCGCTTTTCCGTCAGGATAGTTTGTCTGTTTGTTTCTATGTTAATTGTTTTTGTAAAGCGCTTTGAGCATGTGATAAGGCGCTATATAAAATAAATGGATTATTATTATTATTATTATATGTCCATGTTAATACTTAAAGAGATGGCAAGTGAATGTATAGGAAGGAACAGCAGATGCTGGTTTACACTGAAGAAAGACACAAAATGCTGGAATAGGCAGCATCTCTGGAGAGCTCAGCGGAATAGGCAGCATCTCTGGAGAGAAATGGGCGATGTTTTGGGTTGAGACCCTTCTTCAGATGATAGATGGATACAGTGAGGAGTGTTCGGATTGGCAGATGGGTGGGCAACAGCACAGAAGCCAGAGACCTGGGTTCAATCCTGACTGCAGATGCTGTCTGCACAGAGTTTGTACGTTCTCGCTATGATCGCATCGGTTTTCTCTGGGTGTTCCGATTTCCTCCCACATTCCAGAGACGTACATGACAAGGGTGAGAGAGCACGCGCACGCAAGAGATGTAATGTTATGTTGAAAACTTTATGGCAAAGCTGCAGAAACAGGGGCTTGCACTTCAACACCTTCAAAAAAAAAACTCAAATTCATTTGTTGAGAGATTTTCTCAAAGTAGAACATCTGACTACAATTTGATACATCATGGGTTCAATCACTAAAGAAAATGTATGATGAAAATGAGCTCTGGAGTTAATAACTCCTGGATGTGAAATATCTGCCAAAAGGTGCAGAAAATTGTTTCAGTTTCAATTTCCTAAGACTCTCAGATTTCCTTTCAACATAAAGACGGACACATCTTGCAACAGAAGAAAACAGATAATCCCGGTCGGTCATCTCTTTCCAACCGTGGTGCACAAATCCAGCCTGTGGGATGTACATGGCCTGCCATGCTGCGTCTTCCCCCCTGTATTTACCCTGACTGAAATGATAGGACAGTTAGCTTTCCAGCTGCCAAAATATTCAACTGCAATGGCTCATATATTATTTTATAATAGCATTTAAAAACATGACTGTTAAAAAATAACTTTATAATGTTGCCAAGGAGAATAGCATTACAATGCCTTACATTGATAGGCAAATATGGTAGAATGAGTAAATGCAAGTAAAGTTTCTGCAGTGTAGAGATTACCAGAAGTAACCACAAGTTCTCCTAAAGGCAGGAGGCAAAATAAATTGAGAATTAATAATTTGATTGACATCCCAAAAAAAATAATGTCCATTTTCACAGCAGAAGATGCAAGGAATATACCAGAAATGATCAATAATCAAAATAGACAGTAGGAGGGGAAATTAGAAGCTGATAAATGCCCTAAACAGACAAAATGCTGGAGTAACTGAGCAGGCCAGGCAGCATCTCTGGATAGAAGGAATGGGTGAAGTTTCCGGTCGAGACCCCTAGATCATGGCCAGCACTCCTCAACCATCCTCTTCAATTGCCTACAAAACTGTTCCTAGAATCAGAATGGATTCTGTACAACCAGAGGCACAATGGACATAATCAGCCACATATTAACTTCAAGAGAAATGCCAGAAACAGCAACCACTATTATTCAAGGTGTTTTTTAACCTCACTTTGTCCGAGTCTATCAGACGAATTGTCCAGCATCCCTCTCAAATTTGGCTGCCCAATTAAATTTGTCAATGTTACATCTGCTACATGATAGCATGCAAACTGTAATCCGAGTCAGTTGGCACATGGGAGATCTAATCTGAGTGCAAACAATGCCATGTCAACCCTTAAAAGTTCACGTTAAAAAGGTTCCTTTTTCAGTGGAAAAAATCTGTAAGATAGGTGGGAAACCATTCAACTGAGTGTTTTCCATTCCACAACCAAGGTCACCCCATCTTTAATTAGTCACTTAGCTTTAGCACACTGATGATGGATGCGTATGCTCACATTTAAAAGCTGAACTCCAAGTCGTCATTGATTTAATCATTGAAGTCAAGAGAAAATGAGTTTTATACTTGACAAAAGGGTCCTCTCCCAATCTGACCGCACTGTATAACAAACCTGCCAACAACAAGGTCATAAGTGATAGGAGTACAATTAGGCCATTCGGCCCATCAAGTCTACTCTGCCATTCAATCATGGCTGATCTATCTCTCCCTCCTAACCCCATTCTCCTGCCTTCGCTTAATCTCTGACACTGTACTAATCAAAAATCTATCTCTGCCTTAAAAATATCCACTGACTTGGCCTTTACAGCCTACTGTGGCAAAGAATTCCACAGATTCACCACCCTCTGACTAAAGAAATTTATCGTCTTCTGGAAAAAAAGGTCCTTTAATTCTGAGGCTATGACCTCTAGACCGGACTCTCTCCCACTAGTTGAAACATCCTCTCCGCATCCACTGTATCCATGCCTTTCACTATTCTGTATGTTTCAATGAGGTCCCCAAATATCTTCTAAACTCCAGTGAGTACAGGCCCAGTGCCGACAAACGCTTATCATAGGTTAACCTTTTCATTCCTGGGATCATTCTTGTAAATCTCCTCTGGACCATCTCCAGAGCCAGCACACCCTACCTCAGATATGGTGCCCAAAATCACTCACAATATTCCAAATGCAGCCTTATCAGCACTAAGTTATAGATCTTCAGCATTACATCCATGCTTTGTATACAAGCCCTCTTGAGATAAATGCTAATATTGAGTTTGCATTCTTTACTACCAATATGACTTGCAGATTAACTTTTTGGGAATCCTACACCAGTCCCTTTGCACCTCCGAATTCTGGATTCTCTCCCCATTTAGAAAATAGTCTACACCGTTATTCCTACTACCAAAATGCACGACTCCACACTTTGCTACACTATATTCCATCTGCCATTACTCTGCCCACTCTCCCAACCTGTCCAAGTCCTTCTGCAGTCCCTGCTTTCTCTATACTACCTGCCCTGCCTCCTATTTTCATATCATCCGCAAACCTGGCCACAAAGCCTTCAATCCCCTCGTCCAAATCATTAATATACAAAGTGAAGAGTGGCGCCCCCAGCACCAACCCCTGGGGAACTCTGCTAGTCACTGTCAGCCAACCAGAAAAAGCCCCCTTTATTGCCACACAAGGTCTGTGGAAAACATGCATCATTACACTTGAGAATTACACCCTCAATACTGGCAAATATTGATGAAATTCAACGTCACTGTGTACATAAATGAGGGAAAAGATGTTCTGAAGATGAAGAACTCAATCACAATGTAAAACTTGGTCTAGTAATCCCTGCCTTTCTATCAACAACTAGGAAGCAGTCCCGAGCTACTATCCTCAATGGGAGACCCTCGAACTATCTTTAATCGGACTTTATCTCGCACTAAACGTTATTCCCTTAATCGTGTATCTGTACACTGTGGATGGCTTGATTATAATCATGTATTGTCTTTCCGCTGACTGATTAGCATGCAAGAAAAGCTTTTTTTCTGTACATTGGTACAAGTGACAATAAACTAAACACACTGTTGCAATGAAGGATACATGGTAGTCCATTAGCACTAGTGGCATGGGTTTCTAATGTGTGTGTAACTACGTACAGTGAGTTGAAGTGAGTACGTTATTATGTGTAGTGATTCCTACCGAGTATGCTCGTACATGCATGATAATGACCAGATTAACTACCTTAGTAATGCAGTGTGAGAGATAACGATCTGGCAGAGCATGGCACCAACTCCTTTGTTCTTCTTGTAATTATGTATTGTCTTTCCGCTGACTGGTTAGCACATAGCAAAAAGCATTTCACTGTTCATTGGTACACGTGACAATAAACTAAACAAACTAAGGATACAGGAATTAGGCAGGAAAACAAATTTGCCAGCATGACAGAGCATGATTAGTGACTTCCACCTACTTCAATATTCTTTTTTTCTAGCAACTGGTATAAATTATAAAACATAACTACAGTTTAGTCAGTGATACTTTGATCACATTCATCTGAACACCAACGTTGGACCTATCCACTAGTTCCGTAGCAAGTAAGGTTAGCCAGATTGTTACAAGCCCCCAAACAGTATTCTTTAAACCAACAAAATAGCTAAACGCCATTGCACCAAGATCCAAACATCAAAAATGAGGTGCAACATTAATTGCTGTAATAAACAACATAATGAAGCCAGATAAAAAGGAACTGAAGTGAAGTGGATAATATAATACACCTTGATATCTGCAGAAGATTGTGCTATAAATCAGAGGGTATGAGGAATGGCTGAGAATGATGCTGTCGGCAATTTATCGTCTTGAAAAGCAAGGGATTACACACATATATCTTCATAAATCATATCTGAAGCTTTAAATTATGTCACAATAACATAGGATGGTCCAGACCAACTACTGCAAAGTACTCAGTCTGTACAGGAGCGCTGAGTTCTAAGTGAGAGACTGCAACCCAATCTCCCTACAAGAAAACAACTAGATGTGGTAGAATGCTGAGGACGCTCAGCAAATTAGGTCGCATCCATGAGGAAACAGTTAACATTTTTTGGTCAATGACCCCTGCATCAGGACTGAGTTTCCCATGAATGTCACCTGATCCATTGAAAATCCCAGAACTTTATTTTTATTTCTGATTTCCAATACATATTGGCTGCCTAAGCTACCTGTCGGGTTCAGGGGCAGTGGATATATTCTGGTAAAAAGCATGCCGATTCATGTCAAATCTGCAGCCTGGCACAATACTTATCTAAACCAGGATGAGTTACTTATTATTCAAACTGTATGATTGAGAATGAGTATTATTTACAGCGATAGTCAGATCAGGCAAGGGAAAAATAAAAATAAACACAGCTTTTATGGCATTTCGTTTAAATTTAAAGCAAACGTTTGCATCAGATTTTCCAAAGTAAAAATGCCATTTAAGGAAGCAATCCAACTCGTTGAGTAAGCTGGTCACTGATATCACACTTGAAGCCATAAGAAAATGTAAGACTCAATGGGGATGCATTGGTCACAGCAGTAGATAATTACTGGTTTAGACTTAATTCTTAGCAGACCGAGTGAAAAGTCAGGTATCAGACCATAAAATGATATTAAACATGTGCCAGATTGTCTTCATGATGGTGAAACTGGACTCACAATTTCATGCCATGTCAAAAAACTCGACAATTGTCCACTGTGCTATTTTACACACAAGTGACAAGCTCAACCAACTACAAAATGTCAAAATGTGGACAAACAGCAAAAACTATGAAAAGGGCACAACTTGACGTATGGACAGATGGCAACACCTCAGATTCAAGTTCTGTACAAGTTACAACAAGACAAACATTTGTACACTGAACAAGTCATGCACAGAAAATGCATCAAAATGCAATATAGTCACAAACGACATACATACTTGCAGGAAAGCAATATATTTAACACTCACCAACTTAAAATAGTACACAATGAATAGAATGAAAGTAAACGGCTGACTTACAATCAAAACAAATTCTCAACACAAAAGTTTGGCTAATGTTTGATGATTTTGACAACAACCATGAGTCAATCATTCTAAAATAAACAACTTGCTAACTTCTCTTCATAATCTAAGAGGATTACAATGCAAAGTTACTTCTGAATATCAAAAGGAAACAGTAAAAAATTGTGAGAAGATCTTGTGCACATTCTAGGGCAGTAGAGAACAGACAAAAATATGCAACAAAATAATTTATTGGCAGCCAATTTGAAAGGGAGCATCTATCTCACTTTTAAAGTGTATTTTGGAAAGAAACTGCTTTATTTTGCTGCTATAGAAGGTAATTAGGTAACGGTTTATGGAAAATAAATTCTTCAGATCTTTGAAGATTCATACAGCTTGAATTTAAAAACGAAACAAGGCATTTAACTAAAAACAAAATCAAGTAGCTTTGTACTTTTGAGAGCAGCAAAGTCAGCTAATAATGTTTTGTTACAATTAACCTCTCAAATTACAACCATGATGAGAAATTAACAGGCCCACCTTGTAGCTGTAAAATGTTGAAGTTACTCGAGTAATCCCTTTAAGTAGGTTTTTAAATGCACTGCAAATCTTCTTCAGTCGGGGTCAACGATAACTTATTCCCACTCTGATTTTGTGTACTATGAGGTGGTTAATGAAGCTAATGTGAGAACTGAGGCTCTTCCACAGCTGTGGTTGACAGGGCAGGCAGGTGGGTATTTAAAAAGTAGTCCACTCAATCAGCTATTAACTAAATAGTGAGGAAATCTTGAGGGTCAGGTGAGAGAACTCATCTTCCCCTTTCACATTACCACAGCTTTGACCAGGTCAAGAGTCACGAGTGTTTAATTATCCTGTGTGCTGGCAACAGAACAATTAAGTTCTTACTTGCAGCAGCACATTTGTAAACACAATGTACACAGATGACAAACAAAATTCAATAATCGCTACAATACTAGTGCATAAAAAAAAAGTCCTACATCCAACCAGACAGCCCATGGAAGTTCATAGTTGAGGTTAGTGCTGTGTAGTGTTCAAGAGCCTGATGGTTTTTGGGAAGAAGCCATTTTTGAACGGGGTGGTTATGGTTGTCAAACTCCTACCTTCTTCCCGATGGTCGCAGCTAAATGAGCATGTGGCCATGGTAATGTGGGTTTTTGATGACATTGGCCTCCTTTTGGGAGGTTATCGCAACTTATAGATCCCTTACATAGTGGAGAGGTCAGTATCTGTGATGGATAGGGCAGTGTCAACCACTCTCTTTAATCTCCTTCGTACCTGGCCATACGAGTTGCAGAAAGGGGCTGTGATACAACCAGTCAATTTGCTCTCTATCATACACCGATGAAAGGTTAATAAACTATTTGTCGACATACTGAATCTCCTCAATCTTCTAAAGAAGTAGAAGCGTTGATGGACTTTCTTTGTGATTACATCGATATGCTGGGCCCAGTACAGATCTTTGGAGATGTGCACGCCCAGACACTTGAACCTGTTGACTCCCTCCACTGCCAATTTTGTGGATGCTCAGCTTTTCCCTACTAAAGTTCATTAGCACCTTAGTCTTGCTGACGTTGAGAGCAAGATAATCACTCTGGCACCATTCCATCAGATTTTCTATCTTCTTCCCATTCCCTAAATTAAGTGAATTTAAAGTAAATATGGAATTGTGCCTGGCTCTAGTCATGGATATGGAGTGAGTAGAAGAGACTACGCACACAGCCTTGAGGTGCTCCTGTGCTGACGCTTCTCAAGGGGGAAGTGTTTCCAATTCGCACTGATTGTGGTCTACCGATGAGAAGGTTGAGGATCCAGTTGCATAGGGATGAGCGGAGACCCAGTTCCCTGGGTCTGATAACAAACTTGGAGGGGTTTATGAATTGAATGCTGAGCTGTAGTCAATAAACAATGGGCTGACGTACATGTTCATATTGCCCAAGTGGTCCAGTGTAGAGTGAAGAGGCAGCGAGATCGCACTCCCTTTTATCTAATGTGGCAGTATAATTGTAGCGAGTCCAGGTCCTTGCTAAGGCAGATGTTGATACGCATCATAACCAACTCCTCAAAGCACTTCGTCACCATGGCCATTAGTGGCACCGGTCAAGTGATTGAGGCATGTAAAGTTCAGCACGTGAATAATAGGAAAATGCACCTTACACAAACAATCAGGCCACTGGACAGCAAAACGTTTCAGATGTGGATGCCACCACATCTATTGTACCATGGAGAAGCTGGATTCCCAAAAAAGGTACCTTGAATATTCACAACGCAGCAAATCCTTATAATGCATCCAAGAAACTTCAGGGGAAATCTTCCTACTTCTTTTTTTGCCAATTTTATATAACTGTGCCTCTAAGCTTTTCTTTGAAAGAAAATAGATAAATAAACATTTTAAAGATAAAATAGGAGCACATTGATGAAACTAATGGTTTTGCTTGCCATTGTGCCGAGAAGCCATTCAGTATACAAATCAATTTGAAATAACAGGATCTTACAACTAGATACTGTTCGCGTTAAAACTTCATCTAAGTGCAGAATAGGAGGGGAGAATCATTTCGCCCTCCGAGTCCATTCTGCCGTTCAATAAGATTATGGCCAATCTTCAATCTAAACACCGTTTACCCCCCTCCATCCTTATACCACGACTCCTCTAATATGTAAAAGTCCATCATTTCTTCTGGAGGCATATGCTGATATGTGCAAGGCAAGAGCATCAGGGTATTTGGAACTTTAGTTAAAGGATGACTGTGGAGTTAGAGCTTTCAAGCTAAATAGCATGGAAAAAGGTCCAACTCTTCCATGTTGACTCAATTGTCTAACTGGGCTATTCCCTCTTGACGGTGCCTGGCACTTATACTTTCAACCCTTTCCAACCAATGCACCCATATTAATGTCTTTTCAAATGTCATAATTTACAGGCTTTTACCACTTCCTTGGGCAGCTTGTTCCTTGCATGTACCACTGTGTGAAAGTTGCCCTTCAGCTTCACTTTAAATCTTTTCTCTCTCACTTTAAATCTATGCTCTCTAGCTTTAGACTCACCTACTATCCTGGGGAAAGAACTGGCTTTTCACTTTATCTATGCCCCTCATGATTTTATAAACCTCAATACAGTCATCCTACAGCACTCTACTTTCTACAGAAGAGATTCAATCTATCCAGCCTCTCCATACAACTTAAATCTTTAAGACCAGGTAACAAACTAATATTTTTTTTAAACACATCTTTTTTCAGTTTAATGACATTGTTCCTGCAGCAGGACAACCAGAACTGTACTCAATAACCTGACCACTGAAGGCAAGCAGGCCAAATGCCTTCCTCACCATCCCGACTACCTGTGTTCCCACTGTCACAGAACTAGTTTAGTTTATTGTCACGTGTACTGAGGTACAGAGAAAAGCTTTTTGTTGCGTGCTAACCAGTCAGCGGAAAGACTGGACATGATTACAATCGAGCCATCCAGTGTACAGATATACAGGATAAAGGGAATAACATTTAGCGCGAGACAAAGTCCAGTAAAGTCTGATTAAATATAGTCCAAGAGTCTCCATTGAGGTAGAAAGTGGCTCAGGACTGCTCTCTGGTTCAGTTGCCTGATAACAGCTGGGAAAAAACTTCCTGAATCTGGAGGTGTTCACACTTCTGTACCTTTTGCCTGACAGGAGAGGGGAGAAGAGGGATCAACCAGGGTGAGCTCATCCTTGATAATGCTGGTGGCCTAGCCGAGGCAACATGCAGTGTCGATGGAGCAATGGAAGGAAGGTTGGTTGGTGTGATGGTCTGGGCTGCGTCCACAATTCTCTGCAATTTCTTGCGGTCTTGGATGGAGCTGTTCTGAAATCATGCTGTGATGCATCCCAATATAACGCTTTCTACAGTGCATCTGTAGATCTCTTTGTCTACACACTCCTGAGCCCTAACTGTCCAAGTCCTGCTCTGGTCTGCCTTACCAAAATGCAACATCTCACACGTTTCTACATTAAACCTCATACACCATTCCTATGCACGTTGGCCCAGTCGATCTAGATAGCATTGTGCTTTAAAGTTGCTCCAGCACTTCATGTCTATCTTCTTGTACTTTAAATAACCTGCACTGTCCATTATACCACTAATTTTAGTCTCAGCCACAAACTTGCTAACCATGCTACCTACATTCACTTCACATCCAAATTGCTAATATGGGCATCAGTGGATCCATTACAGATCCTTGTGCATGCTGCTCATTACAGGCCTCCAGTCTGAAAAAAATAACCATTAGTACCCTGTCTCCTACGTTCAGGAGAATTTTTGGTACCAATGGTGTATCTAATCAACTAAAAAGATTTAAAGACCAAATGATGATGGGCAAAAACATTTAAGGAGTTTAAAAAAGACTTTGAGGCAATGTATAAATCACCATATTGTCATAAAAAGGTGGCAAATTTTTTAACTGACTTTCTGTGGGACATTTACTGTTAAATTAATACATGAATCACATCAAAAGAAATGTCATTTACTTGCTCGAACCTATTGTGCCATGCCACCAGGTTGGGATCACAGCATGCATGATCAACTCCATCTTTTTTCCAAGAGTCGACAGTGTTTAATTGTCACATGTACCGAAACAGAACGATGAAATTCGTACTTGCAGCAGCATAGCAGATCTGTAAACACAGTACTCAATAGGTGACATAATAAAAACAAAAAAAGTTCAATTAAAACTTAGTGCAAAACAAAACAAAAGCCTGAAGTCCCCAGTGGAACTAAGACAGCTTGTAGTTCAAGGTTTAGTTGGTAATTGTAGACTTTAACAGCCTGATAGTTGTTAGGAAAAGGCTGTTCCTGAAGCTGGAGATCGTGGTTTTCAGACTCCTATAGCATCTTCTTGTGGCAAGAGTGAAATGAGAGAGTGACCATGGCGTGTGGGTCCTTGATGATGCTGGCTGCCTTTTTTGAGGCAGCACCTCCTATAGATCCCTTCGATAATGGGGAAGGCCAGTACCCACACCCATGACTGACTGGGCAACATCCATCGCTTTTTGGAATATCCTTTATTCCTCCTATCTCTTAACACCTACAGTTTACAATCAATCTCAGATTACAGGCGATTTACCATCAGTCAACCTTTGCAGTAAAGTTCTACCACTCTCAATGGATAATTATGTTTGCTATCTTTATTCTTGGGATCTGGCTATGAATTTTAGATGTTTTACAAATCACCACTTTTCTTTCTAAACCTAGCACATTTCTAAAATTAATAAGGATCCATGAATCTAAACAAAGTCTATGGTGAAGTAGCAGAAATAAGCTGCTATCTTGCACAAATTCACAGCATTTGCCACTTTGTATAATCCACTGAATTTGTTAATGGTTTTGCTTGTTAATAAAAGCATGCATCATTGACATGATTATTTTGCCAGCCTAATGTACAAATCTAATTTTCCTGATAACTTGTCATCGTCAGAACATGTTCTGATTGGTTTGTATTGACTAAATAAGCAGGAGTTAATTATTTGAATTTACATCGTGAACAAAGCAAAATTCCGCCTGTGGTCCAAATTTCCGTCATACTTACCTAAAATTCACATTCTAATTATTACAGAATGCTAAAACATGAGTCACAAAGCTCACTGATTGAAATTCATTTCAGCGTGATGTTACCGAGTTAAAAGTTTCAACATATGTTTACATGGAAGTTGAGAAAGGCTAAATAATTCAATGGAGTAACTATATGAAATCTATGTAATGGCTTGAAGAAAATGAAAACCATCTATACTCATGCTAAATGACAGAAAGCACCATGGCAAAAAATATTTCTAGCTCTACTTACACCCTTTCACAAATAGATGAAGCTGGTATGTATTGTAATGCCATGCCATCTCCGATTACAACTGTTAAAACAGCTCAAATAAGAATAAAAAGTTGTTGCAATAAAAACAGTGAAATCACCTTTGTGTTTAAAAATGGTATGAACACAGTTGAAAAGTATGCAATTCAATGCATATGACTGTTTCAATTTTTAAAGTAAGCAAATCTGTGGTGCATTGGCATTGACAATAACATTACAGACAGATTCAAATAGTTGACCATTTGTCATCAGTATAGAATCAGAAAGCTTTCTTTTTTCCCCCAAACAAAATCAAAATAAAGTTTCCTTTTTGCTAACTTCAACTTTATGCTTTGAAAAATATCTATTTTACTACAAATTTTTCAGAAACTCTTACATCAATCTTTTACATATTGTTCAATCCAAACACTAAACCATATTATCTTACATGTTATGCCATCACATGAGCATTTTGGTCAAACTTGAAGCCAGTCCTTCAGTGCAGTACAATCCACCACTTAGTCATAGAAATCAAATATTACAGTTTGGACTGGCTGGGGTTCCTTCTGGAACCCCAGCCTTGAATTGAACTGCCCACATCAGAGTTCAATCCAGCCACTTCTGAAACTTGGGGCACTAGGCAGTTGATTTCTTGACACATGAACCATAGATCGCAAAGTAAAAATAATCTACTATAGTTTAAACACGGGATGCGAAATAACTTTAAAGAAGGGACAGATTTTATGATACTAGTTTGAGATGACATTTGTGTTCCACTCTGTAGAATGCTAGTAGACCACTATTGGTGAGGTAAAGATATGCAAACTTTCAACTAACATGAACCACTTTGAGACTTGCCGCACTGCAAGTCACAATTTCACTGTTTTTTCAAGTACTGAAATGGGCCACCAACAGATTAACAATAACTTTCCATTTTCTACAGCAATACTTTGCTACATTTTCTCCAGATTGCAAATAAAACTTGCTTGTCATGAACACAATTTTTTCATTTCAAGTTATTACCCCACATTTACAACTGTTTACTATCACCAAATACTTTTCCAGGTCCAACTATGAATAGAGGTATACTGCAAATATTCAACTACAGAAAACACTTAAAAAGTTCTCAACTGAAACTTCTTTCTTCTGTGACAACAGCCCCTCAAGCCTTACTCCACAAGTACAAGAAAACACATTCCACTCTCAGCTTGCTGGGAGCAATCTCTCCAAGGACAGGATTCCTGCTCAAACCTCAGCCCAGAGGTTTGTTCTAGGCTGACATTTTAATATAATACTGTGACACTGTTACATGATCAGAGCTACCACCTTTCCAATGAAATATTTACCAAGCAGTGTCAGCCCTCTCAACCCAACATAAACGAGCCAGTGGTAATAACTTAAGTACAGGGAGTTCTCTTAGCCAGGCCAGCATTTCTCTTTCAGATAATGTCACTTAATATAAACACAGGTTATTTACTTAATGCTGTTTGGTGGTGGTGGTGTTGAGTCGGCATTTGGTGTGAACAACTTGGTTTCCAAGATTTTGTACATTTTAACGATGATAGTGTTTAAAAATTAGCTGATTGGCATTGGATTATTTCAGTTCAATAATGCAGCTTTGGAGCCAGATAGAAATGTGTTTAATTACAAATATTCAACTTTCTATGCCAAATGATAATGAATCTGGATTTCTCAATCAATGCACTGTTGCATTAACTTCATTTTTTACAAGCCACTTATATAACAACATATGTTTTGGACAACATAATATGGTTGTTGGAAAGATTTAACTTTTATAAGATTATTAATTTAAGTGTCTACATTGATAGACTGAATTTCATGGTACAATTTCAATTTCACAACTCCACTAGAGGAAAACAAGAACAGATTCAAATAAACTAACAAATATTCTTTTGCACAAACACAGAATTTAAATTCCATAAAGTTATAGTATTTAACAACTCTGACAATTATAAACAATTATACAGATTTTACCTGTATAAAACATCAATTATATGTAAACTTATAACCGTGAAAGATAATCAAACTTGGTGCTGGAGGAAGTGACAACATACCAAAAACTGAGGAAAAAGAACAAGAAAGGAAGAAAATTGGTTCCAACAATGACAAACATAATCCTTGGCTATCTTTCCTGTTAAATCCTTTCAGTTAGGCCCTAACTGGATATTATTGCTTCCTTAAAAAAACTGGATAAATATACAATACTCCCCCAAAGCAATTTCCAACACCAAAGTTATCCGAATATAAATAACATTGTTTGAAAATACTCTAAAATTCAGCGCAGCAGTGTGTGACAGTAACTTTACCTGAAGCCCTGGCATTCAGAGAGCACGTTATGTGACAGCTCTCTCTCCCTGAAGAGTGTCCCACTCTCCTTTCACCACAATGTCATTAGAAACAGTGACACGCTATTCATCCCGCTCAATTCTGTTTATATGTAAGAAATATCCCGCTTCTTTTAATGTCCTCCTCCCAGGAAACTCGCGAAAATGCTGTTTTCACACACTGCCCGCCACCCAATGACTGCCCCACACGCTGCCCCCTTTACGCGAGCCCCAGGCTTCCCTGCGGCCTAGGCCAAGTGGAAACACACCCAGCCAGCCCCTCACACACTTCCCTCACCCGAAACCGGGCCAAATGCTTCATTTATATTGTAAAAACAATGCTCTGGGGGTGTTGTATTTGGGTTATATTTCCTAATTACCTGCCGTATATCCCCTCGGTGATCCTGTTCCGTTTTAACGGCCTCCTGATCTTGCTGCAATCAGCATTGCGCCTCTTCATTGTCCTTCGCTGCCTTTCCCTTCTTCAAAACTGTTTCCTCCCTTTTTTTTTTCAAATATAAAATTTCACACAAAAAAATGAGAAAAAAAAATTAATTCGAGGCAATTTGAAACCATGGAGATATTATTTTTTTTTCTCTCCTCTTCCCCCCTTCCTCCGTTTTTTTGTTCTTCTTCTTCTTTCAAACAAAGAATTAAATGAGATGAGAACGACCCCTCTGGGTTGACGCCAGTGTTTCCGCGCTGCCTTTGGGGCTCCAGGCTGGCCGAGGGGGCGGGACCTACGGTTGAGCCCGCCCACCAGCTGTGATTAGCAGTCCCGACAACCAATCACAGCGCCAGCGCCGTGATTGCCACCTCTCCGCACCTATCAACGGTCGCGGCCGCAGGCGCCCTTCATCCTGGATGACCCAATAGACGGAGGCGGAGGGCGGGCACTTTGGGACGTCAAGTTGGGCCGAGATATCACGCAGGCGTGTTGGCTGCATGAGGGGAGGGGAGGGGAGGGGAGGGGAGGGGAGGGGAGGGGAGGGGAGGGGAGGGGAGGGGAGGGGAGGGGAGGGGAGGGGAGGGGAGGGGAGGGGAGGGGAGGGGCAGAATTGGGCCATTCTGCCCAACGAGTCTACACCGCCATCCTACCATGGCTGATCACAAGTGATAGGAACAAAATTAGGCCATTCGGCCCATTGAGTCTACTCCGCCAATTAATCATGGCTGATGTGTACATGCTGGTTGAAACCGAAGATAGACACAAAAAGCTGGAGTAATTCAGCAGAACAGGCAGCATCTCTGGAGAGAAGGAATGGGTGGCGTTTCCGGTTGAGACCGTTCGAAGGGTCTCGACCCGAAATGTCACCCATTCTTTCTCTCAAAAGATGCTGCCTGTTCCGCTGAATTACACCAGCTTTTTGTGTCTATAATCATGGCTGATCATAAGGTCATAAGTGACAGCAGCAGAATTAGGCCATTCGGCCTATCAAGACAACTCCATAATTCAATCGTGGCTGATCTATCTTTCACTCTCAATCCCATTCTCCTGCTTTCACCCCATAACCCCTGACACCTGTGCTAATCAAGAATCTGTTCATCGCCGCCTTAAAAATATCCATCGACTTGACTTCCACATCCATCTGTGGTAGGGAGGGCCGCACAAGCTTAATAGCCATGAGTCGCCTTGGCAGTGGGCAATGGTCGATTCGAGTTTAATCCTGCTTGCTGTCAATGACCAGCGTGGAATGAATAATCAACAGGCAGAGATAGGAAGGGGGAATTTGAGGGAGCAAGGTTTGGTTAAGTCTTATTAGGAAGGTGCATTGACTTGGACACATGCATGGGTTTCCACGTACACAGGTCGTGCATTAAACCCTAGGCCAGGGTTTTGAGATTTTCTTTTGGAAATACGTGTCATTTTGAGCACCACTAACTTCTGTTCTCTCGCTGAGTAGGAATAACTTTACTGTGATAAAATTATAAATAATTTACCACTGACATATCACAACGCCATCAGATCCAAAAGTGGTTTCCTGACGTTGAACAAATATGCATGCAAGCCCCTTCGCTGAAAGAGCATTCAGCAATCTATTTCATTAAACAAACTGTTGTTACATAACTTAAGATATCGGGTAGTTTGGTTTGTCTTACATGACATCATTGCAGAGCTTGCAACATGCCCTTATTTCAAGGTGACGCCCATATTCCCAAAGTAACACCTCTGATTTTCAATGAGGAAATGCCCTTAGGGAGTTTTGAAGTGAGCATTTGAGGGATCTACAACAATTATGAAACAAATTAGGAATTAGCCTAATACTTCCATATTCAGGTCTGGTGAAGGATCTCAGACCCGAAATATCAATGATTTTACTTTTCACAGATGCTTTCTGAACTATTGAGTTTCTCCAGCATTTTCTGTTTTAATTTCAAATTTTTAATGTATGCAGTTATTTTAATTTCATTTACTGAAAATCTTTACCAGATTAATTCCACGTTTATTTTACAATTTTTGTTAATTTTATCTATTATGGATGAATAGAAAATGAAAGTACTCTTCTACTGGTTGCTTCTGGGCATCAGTCACTGTTGGATTGATTTGTACTTTCTGAATTATTATTAATTGGGCAATGGATGACATTGTTTTGCGATTTATAGTTCTTTGTCTATATTTTAGATCTACCTAACATATTTTTTGACAAAGCTTTTGAACCCAGCAGCATATTTTTTTGCTGCCTTCCACATCCTTCTCCATTCAATTCTGCTCCACGTAACACATTGGTAACATGTGACATTATCCTTTTTTTTTGTTTTGGATAAAGTTAGAAAATAGAATTCATTATAATTCATTTTTGACCAGGATAACAGAATGGGTCAAATAGCCCCCTTCTATGCAATAGATTTCAATCACTGTATGAAATATATAGTACAGTTGTTTCCTTGCCCACAGTGATAATGAGGTTTAGGCTAATATCTGTTGCCAGCTCATTTTTCCATTTGTCAGTGAAAATAGCAAAAACATACGAGATAGGTGCAAAAATAGACCATACTCACAGTTCTGCTCTGTTGAACATTAACCCAATAGCTTATTATCTTCCACATCCACATTCCTGCCTGATTGCCAAATTCCTCGATTCTTTCGGTAGCCAAAAAAAAATCTATTGATCCTAGCATTGAATACATTCAATAACTGGGCAATCAGCTCTAGGTAGAAAATCAAAGGATTCTTAACCCTTCGAGTAAAGAAACTTCTCATCTTCTCTATCCTAAATGGCTGACACCTTATCCTGTGACATGTCCCCTTCTGTGAGATTTTTCATCCAGTAACCACTCTGGTTCTATCTTTTAGAATCTTATAGGTTTTGGCTCCCATTTTTCTGGGATGCATTTAGTACAGACACACCCACTCCAGGCCCTCCTCATAGTACAACCTCCTCATGTCAGAAAACAATGTAGTGAATGTCAACTCCACTACATCGAAAGCATTCATTTAAAAGGTATGAAGGCACAGTACTCTTGAGGAGCTGAGTTGAACACTCACGGCATTTGCCTTCCAATTTCTTATAGAGGTTGTGATTTTTCAGGCCTGGTTTTGTAGCGATGGACTGAGAGGGAATAAGTACAGCAAAAAAAGGCCTTAAATCTGTGCCCCTAAGGGAATGGTAGTCAGTAGCCCAGTAGAGAAGTTCTGTTTTGTACAGGATCTCAGTCAAGCATTTATCATTTTCTTATTAAAGCACATCAATCACAAAGCCTCTTCACTCACTAAGATTTCTGTATAAGGGCATCTGTTGCAGTGGGCAAATGTTCTATGTCACACCCTGTTATCAGTCCATGGAGTGGGTCTGTGTCTCGCTTGTATCTTGGTAGTGGAAAGAAAGAAGTACTTGGAAACATGGAGTGTACTTGAGAGTTTTTTAAAATTCAATCACAGGAAGTGATCTTACAGACTAGGCAGTATCGAATGCCTGTTCCCAGTTCACTTCAACATTAGGAAAGGAGTTTCAGGACTTTGACCAAACAATGATGAAGGACCAGTGACAAATTTTCAAATATGCTATGACCAAAGGAAATGCAAGTATATAAAATCATGAGTATAGATAGGGTAGACAGTCAGAACCATTTACCCATGGTGGAAATATTAAAGACTAAAGGGCTTTAAGGGAAGAGGGACAAAGCTTAAAGGAGATACATGGGGCAATGTATTTAAAACAGTGGTGGGCTCCTGGAATGAGCTGCCAAGGGTGGCGGTGGAGGCTGATACGATTGCAGTGCTTAAGAGGCTTTTAGATAGACACATGGATATGCAAGGAAAGGAGGGAAATGGATCATGTACAGGCAGATAAGATTAGTTTATCCTGCCATCATATTCGGCACAGACACTGTGGGTCCAAGGGGTTTTCCTAATCTGTACTGTTCTATGAAAGTTCAACTCCGGATTTACGCAAAAGTGGAATTAAAGGGAAATTTTACTACGTATATTGTGTGGCATTGCGGTTTGTTTTAATTTCAGCATTGTATCTTTTGACTACATGACTGTGTATGGAAATTGGATATGGAAATCTAACAAGATTTAAAAAATATTTGCACAGCATAATTTCAAGGTTATTACTCGACAATTTGACTCGTATTCCCAACATTTTAAAACTATGCTTAGTTCCGACCACACGATGTCAAGTATTTTCTTTAACCAAATGTTTTTACTTGGAGCATTACTCTTCTCCTCTATGACTACAACCGATTATGAATTTAAAAACATGGAACATATATTCAACAAATAACCTTGTATATAATATTCAATAACAGAAAGATAACATGTATCCAGTTTATACTATAATAATGTTGCTTCATTGAAATAATTGCTTTATAAATGAATAGCCTCTCCATTCTCCATATTGTCTATTGTCTATTGAGTTTCACTATGAATGTGCAAGCAGGCCTGGCGACTCGGTGAAGGCCTGGCAACTTAAGGAGCATTTGCATTAGCACTTTCTTCTTTAACCACAAATTTTCCAAGCCAGTTTTAAAGAATGTACCACTATCCATATTGTTCCAACTTTCCCAACATGACTTAGGAGCCATCATCTTCTCAACCATGAATTTGTATTCAGTAAACATTTGCTGATCTCTCATCAGACGCCTTGGAATTTACGAGCCTGCCACAATGAATAGATTCTATTTGATTGTGCTTAACCTGGAGCCAGTATTGTGGATTATTACTGTTTAGAATGATTTAGTATTGATTGCTGCCCCTTTAAACTCAACAAATCATGTTATGTTTCAGCTGCATATTGATAAAATATCCCTTAAAACTAAATCAGAGTTTCAATACAGTTATTTATTTGTATTATTATTTATTCAGTTTGATGACAGAATTCTCCAGCTGAACAAGACATAACCCTCCAAATCCAAAAGTGATTTTATAGTTGGTAGAAATATCCACAAACAAAATATTATACAACTAATATTGCTTCAAATTCTTAACAGTCATGTGCAGATAGAATAGAGAAAATAAAAATCATTTCTCCCCTGGTACAGCCTCATAATGAAAGGAATCCATCAACATGTGATTTCTTCTGAGTTTTCTTGGGCTCTATGGATCTGATTGATGAAACTAACTGGTATTCCTATGGCTAAAGGCCACAAACGTTCATTGTTTTATATCCCAATAAAAAGAAAAGGTCATTCACATGCATAAACCAGAAAGTAGAATAAAAAGATTCGGTCTCAGTAGGAACAGAAAAAAACAAATTATCCACATATTGATCTCAACTAACACCACAAAGATGATAGAATACAAGAATTAAGGATTCTTTCCCACCATCAAGGTAGTGAGAATATCTGCAGCACTGCATTGTATTTACTCAGACTGAATATTTGGGTTCAACCAAGGAGGAAGCAAAATGTCCAGAAAGAGGCTGCCCGCTGGAGTCACAAGATAGAAGAATTTGTTTGTCTATTTCATCTGCTTGCAAGGAATGATGATGGACTCAACAATGGGTAACATTGGAAAATCAGAAGGATCATTGCACTTAGAAGTTGATCAGAGTAGAAAAGAACTAACTTGCATTTAAACAACTCAAACATCAGAATCTCAGGTCATTTTAAAATGGGTTCCAGGGGATGCACATCAGCTATAATGGTAGTTATTAAGATAAATGCATTCAATTTTTTCCAAAAATACCCAAAGAATCTGGATTTGGTGGCATTGATATAAACAAACATTGGACACACTGCTAGGGAATCTCTTGTATTCACCTGAACTACAGGCTTTGAATGTGCAGCACGACCCTTGTAAAATAGGACAGTTTTGCGCAGGAGGTTAACCAAATCTACACATCTTCTGGTGTATCATATTTATCAAAGCCTTTTAACAAGCAGCATATACTTACATTTTGTGTTTAGGGTAATAATAATTATAGTAGCTTACACCCATTTCTTTATTTAGCATCTACACTTGGCTTTGTTTAAAGGAGTAGTAGGGATCAGCAGTACATTCGGGCCTTGCCAGTAAACCGAATCCACATGTTTGAAAAACGAGGAGTCCTCCGTGACAATATGAAAAAAAGGTATTTTTCTAAACACAGCATTTAATATACAATAATTTCCCTTGGTGTGTTCACTAATAACATGCCGTCAGTGGTTGAGGAAGGGCTGAGTGCTTTTTAAATAGTCACAAAGGGTGCCTGAACCATTTATTTAAAGTGTTCATTCAGTCTTAAATTGTCACGTGTATCATGTGTAACAGTTCTGTCAGTTATATTCTGACCATCAATTTCCATCATGACCTCCAACATACGTCCGGGTGGCGCCAGCAATGGCTGCCTCGCCAACATTGTCTGTCCATTCCTTCTTGTTGTTTAAATAGTATGTGTTAAATGTATGTTTTTAGTGTTCTTTAGCTTGTTTTATGTGGGGGGTGGGGGGGGAGGGAGTTGGGGGAAACTTTTTCTAATCTCTTACCTTGACGGAGATGCGTTTTTTTTCCGTATTGTATCTCCGTCCGCACTGCGGCCTAACATCGAGGAGTTGGCGGCCTCTGCTGGAGACCGGTTGCGAGAGCTCCATCGTGGGTGCCTGCAGGACTTACCATCGTGGAGCCCACGATCCCATTGCCAGAGATCGACCTCGGAGCTCCAACTGTGAGTGCCTGCGGGCTTAACATCACGGAGCTCGCAGTCTCTGGTCAGAGACCGCCTTTCGGGAACTCCAAGCCGCAGGAGCTTCAACCGCCCCGACGGATGGTTCATCTGCGCTGACCGCAGGAGAATAAAGAGGAAGCGGATTAGACTTTTTTGCATTCCATCACAGTGAGGAATGTGGGTAATCGGCTGTGGTGGATGTTTATGTTAACTTTTATGTAGTTGTGTGTCTTGTTGCTTTTTCTCCGTAATGGCTGTACGATAATTCGCATATCACTGCGCCTTAATTGGTACAAGTGACAATAAAAGACCTTTGAAACCTTTGAAGAAAGCTTGTGTTATGCTTCCATCTGAAATCTTCTTCGCTACGTCGTGTTGTGATCCAATGATCCACATGTTGCATCTTTTGGAGCAATTAAACATCAGACCTGTGTCCCAGTGATGACTGCCCTCTCCTGGCTTTCACATCTCATGGCTCTTGTGTCCCACACAAGATATGCTTGGTATTTCCCGCAGCTGATATCGCGGGTCCACCGTGAACGGATCCTGTCTCCATTAGAGAGTCAGAGTGGACAGCTATGTGCTGAGCCGGAAGAAATGGGGGAGATATTAAACAATTTCTTTTCTTCGGTATTCACCGAGGAGAAGGATATTGAATTATATGAGGTAAGCGAAACAAGTAGAGTAGTGATGGAAATTATGAGGATCAAAGCAGAGGAGGTACGGACACTTTTGAAAAATATAAAAGTGGATAAGTCTCCAGGTCCTGATAGGATATTCCCTAGGACATTGAGGGAAGTTAGTGCAGAAATAGCAGGGGCTATGACGGAAATATTTCAAACGTCATTAGAAATGGGGATGGTGCCGGAAGATTGGCGCATTGCGCATGTTGTGCCTTTGTTTAAAAAAGGTTCTAAAAGTAAACCTAGCAATTATAGACCTGTTAGTTTGACGTCTGTGGTGGGAAAATTAATGGAAAAGATACTTAGGGACAATATATATAAGCACATAGATAAACAAGGCCTGATTAGAAACAGTCAACATGGATTTGTGCCTGGAAGGTCATGTTTGACTAATCTTCTTGAATTTTTTGAAGAGGTTACCAGGGAAATTGATAAGGGCAAGGCTGTGGATGTTGTCTATATGGACTTCAGTAAGGCATTTGACAAGGTTCCACATGGAAGGTTGATTAAGAAGGTTAAATCGTTGGGTATTAATAGTGAGGTTGCAAGATGGATTCAACAATGGCTGAATGGGAGATACCAGAGGGTAAAGGTTGACAACTGTATGTCAGGTTGGAGGCCAGTGTCTACTGGAGTACCCCAAGGATCTGTGTTGGGTCCACTGTTGTTTGTCATTTACATTAATGATCTGGATCATGGTGTGGCAAATTGGATTAGTAAGTATGCAGATGATACTAAGATAGGTGGTGTAGTTAATAATGAAGTAGATTTTCAAAGTCTACAGAGAGACTTGGGCCTATTGGAAGGGTGGGCTGAAAGATGGCAGATGGAGTTTAATGCTGATAAGTGTGAGGTGCTGCATTTTGGTAGGACAAATCAAAATAGGACGTACAGGGTAAATGGTAGGGAATTGAGGAATGCAGTGGAACAGAGGGATCTGGGAATAACTGTGCATTGTTCCCTAAAGGTGGAATCTCATGTGGATAGGGTGGTGAAGGCGTTTGGTATGCTTGCCTTTATAACTCAGAGCATCAAATATAGAAGTTGGGATGTAATGTTGAAATTGTACAGGGCATTGGTGAGGCCGAATCTGGAGTATGGTGTGCAGTTCTGGTCGCCAAATTATAGGAAGGATGTCGACAAAATGGAGAGGGTACAGAGGAGATTTACTAGAATGTTGCCTGGGTTTCAGCACTTAAGCTACAGAGAGAGGTTGAACAGGTTGGGTCTTTATTCTTTGGAGCGTAGAAGGTTGAGGGGGGACTTGATAGAGGTTTTTCAAATTTTAAGAGGGACGGACAGAGTTGACGTGGGTAGGCTTTTCCCTTTGAGAGTGGGGAAGATTCCAACAAGGGGACATAACTTCAGAATTAAGGGACAAAAGTTTATGGGTAACATGAGGGGTAACTTCTTTACTCAGAGGGTGGTGGCTGTGTGGAATGAGCTTCCGGTGGAAGTGGTGGAGGCAGGCTCGATTTTATTATTTAAGAGTAAATTGGATAGGTATATGGATAGGAGGGGATTGGAAGGTTATGGTCTGAGAGCAGGTAGATGAGACTAGGTCAGAGAAAGTGGTCGGCGTGGACTGGTAGGGCCGAACGGGCCTGTTTCCGTGCTGTAATTGTTATATGTTATATGACTGCCAGACTCTATTCCAAGCCTCCAGTTACCAAGCTCCCACGAACACTCCCAAGATCCAACATCCTTAAATGTCTTCTTTGAAAAATAAAAGGACCACAAATAAACTGAAAGCTGCCCTGCCAGCAACTGGTAAGACTGCTTTAGAAATATGTTGTGAAAGGTATGTGCCTTGAGGGTTCAGGCTCAGAGTAACAAGTTGGGATTTGGTTAGCATATGCTTGCAGTGGTCATGTAAAGAACAAGAGAAATTGATAAATTACATTGGTCATTGGTTTGCAGGTCAGGTAGTAGTGGGAGCGGAGACATCAGCAATATTTATCTGAAAGCAAGGTTCCCCATAGTTATTGCTAGCCAAACCCTTACAAGAAATTAAAAATTAAAAAAATAAACATGAAAAAAAAAAAAAAGAATGCAATCAATCCTCCATCGCTATTAACAAATACCACCCCACCCCTCTGCTGCAACCGCCTGTCAGTCGCACTTCAATCAGCTGGTGTTTCTCCAATTCCCTTATACGCAATAATGACACTTTTACTCCAGAGGTAACCTTTCACCCGAGGAAAGGTTTATTGATTTCTGTCAATTGCATCATCCATTCAAATCTAGAACCTCCTCTCTCCAATACTCCTCCTTTTCAACTCTGTAACACATCGCACTGTCTTTCCAGTGTTGTCAAGATTGGAGTAGGTGGCGCGGGTGGTGGAGGAGGGGGGGGGGAGGGACATAGCTGGCAGAAAGAGGCAAGGGGCAGAGGTGAGACAAGAACAGGCAAGTAATAGGTGGATCCAGGCAAGGAAGAGAAAAAGGTGGAGATGGTCTCACAACGACTGGGAGGTGAGAAGTGGAGAAGACTAAGAGCAGCAGATGGTAGAATTAGTAAGAACGGAAAATGAGGAGTGGAATGTAGATCCAGAAGGTGGGATGGGGTGGGGGGAGGGGTTGATAGGGAATCCAAAGGGGGTAGGAGTGAGTGATGAGTAACAGGAGGAGAGGAAATTGATGATGGGGAGGAGGGGGAGTGGGGCATAGGGCCAGTGGAAAGGTAGGTATGTTTGGGTGGTCTTGGATAGGGCAGAAGGAGAGGAGGCAGAGGTTATGGTTGTTCATCTGAAGTTGGAGAATTTAGTATTAAGCCTTTTGGTTGCAGGCTAAGCAAACAGAAAAGGAGGTCCTGTTCTTCAAGTTTGCATGTGGTCTCACTCTGGCAATGGAGGAAGACACGAGCAGACAAGCTAGAATGCTAATGGAAAGAGGAGATTGCAGTGGCTAGCAACCAGGAGCTCTGGCTAGCCCTGGAAAATAGTGAAAATGTTCTGCTTTTCAAAGAAACAGAGATAAAATAATTGATATTGATGAATAAACCTTGTTAGGGCGCAGCGGTAGAGTTGCTGCTTTACAGCGAATGCAGCGCCGGAGACTCAGGTTCGATCCTGACTACGGGTGCTGCACTGTAAGGAGTTTGTACGTTCTCCCCGTGACCTGCGTGGGTTTTCTTCGAGATCTTCGGTTTCCTCCCACACTCCAAAGACGTACAGGTATGTAGGTTAATTGGCTGGGTAAATGTAACAAAAAAAAATTGTCCCTAGTGGGTGTAGGATAGTGTTAATGTACGGGGATTGCTGGGCGGCACGGACTTGGTGGGCCGAAAAGGCCTGTTTCCGGCTGTATATATATGATATGATATGATATGATAACAAAGAGCTTCTTTAACAGTTTCTGATAAATACGCATCTATTTTTCAGTGCTAATTTAGCCCATCATGCCGAATGGGTCAGCATGTTGTGAGTCAATCCCAAGGATTGAGCATGTCCTTGCTATTGAGGGCATGCATCGTAGGTTTACTAGGTTAATTCCCGGAATGGCGGGACTGTCATATGTTGAAAGACTGGAGCGGCTAGGCTTGTATACACTGGAATTTAGAAGGATGAGAGGGGATCTTATCGAAACATATAAGATTATTAAGGGGTTGGACACGTAAGAGGCAGGAAACATGTTCCCAATGTTGGGGGAGTCCAGAACCAGGGGCCACAGTTTAAGAATAAGGGGTAGGCCATTTAGAATGGAGATGAGGGAAAACATTTTCAGTCAGAGAGTTGTAAATCTGTGGAATTCACAGCCTCAGAAGTCAGTGGAGGCCAATTCTCTGAATGCATTCAAGAGAGAGCTAGATAGACCTCTTAAAGATAGCGGAGTCAGGGGGTATGGGGAGAAGGCAGGAACAGGGTACTGATTGAGAATGATCAGCCATGATCACATTGAATGGCGGTGCTAGCTCGAAGGGCCGAATGGCCTACTCCTGCACCTATTGTTTATTGTTTATAATAATCTAGTATGA
This sequence comes from Rhinoraja longicauda, assembly GCF_053455715.1. Classification (NCBI taxonomy): domain Eukaryota; kingdom Metazoa; phylum Chordata; class Chondrichthyes; order Rajiformes; family Arhynchobatidae; genus Rhinoraja; species Rhinoraja longicauda. The sequence goes on from NC_135979.1 coordinate 13,131,529, forward strand.
GCATTCCAGTACTGCACCGTTGGCAGTGGGGTTTTGCAGGTAGGACTTTAAAAGACCCACTGCACTATTTCAAGAAACAATAAAAGAGTTATCCCAAGTATCCTGACTTCAGTAATATTTATCCCTCACTCCACATTAAAATATTGTCTGGTCATTTTTAAACAGATGCTGACAAAATGGCTGCAGCAGCTACTGTGCTCATCATTAGTTCTTCATTGACAGTAGAGCACAAAAAGCTTTTCACTGTACCTCGGTACACATGACAATAAACTAAACTGAACTGAAATTGAACTGAACACTTTAAAACATCTTGAAAAAGTACTAGAGAAGCCTCCATTCTAATTGAATCTTAAAAAAATAGAATCAAAGAAGAATCCAATTATACTCTTTATAAAGATCCACTCAGAATTAAGATGGTGATAATTTAGTATACTTGACAAAGCAAAAAAATGTACCTCGGCCTCCTTAATATATGCCACAAATGTATGTAAAAACAATTAAGAATATGATATGAATTAAAGAAGGTAGTCTGAGAAGACAAATGTCTGAGGCCACTTCCCCATTGTTAAGAGTTAAAAACGATTTCAGTGTGGGAGAGCAGAAATATTCATATCAAAAATCACATTTTAATTATGTTGTGTATGCTGTTATTGATATTTTGTTAACCAGAAATTTGATCCTAAATGTAACTAAGATACATGTCACTGGAGTCAGTTCTCATTTCTCTGACACATTCCAGACACCTTTCTAAAATCTATCCATATTACAAACAAACCATTTCATTGCCAGTATGGCACCAAAATATTTTTCATTTACATTTATATTTTTTCTGCATTCTGATTTCACATATTTGAATACTATTGATGATAGACAATAGACAATAGACAATGGACAATAGGTGCAGGAGTAGGCCATTCAGCCCTTCGAGCCAGCACCGCCATTCAATGCGATCATGGCTGATCACTCTCAATCAGTACCCCGTTCCTGCCTTCTCCCCATACCCCCTCACTCCGCTATCCTTAAGAGCTCTATCCAGCTCTCTCTCTTGAAAGCATCCAACGAACTGGCCTCCACTGCCTTCTGAGGCAGAGAATTCCACACCTTCACCACTCTCTGACTGAAAAAGTTCTTCCTCATCTCCGTTCTAAATGGCCTACCCCTTATTCTTAAACTGTGGCCCCTTGTTCTGGACTCCCCCAACATTGGGAACATGTTTCCTGCCTCTAATGTGTCCAATCCCCTAATTGTCTTATATGTTTCAATAAGATCCCCCCTCATCCTTCTAAATTCCAGTGTATACAAGCCTAATTGCTCCAGCCTTTCAACATACGACTGTCCCGCCATTCCGGGAATCAACCTAGTGAACCTACGCTGCACGCCCTCAATAGCAAGAATATCCTTCCTCAAATTTGGAGACTAAAACTGCACACAGTACTCCAGGTGCGGTCTCACCAGGGCCCGGTACAACTGTAGAAGGACCTCTTTGCTCCTATACTCAACTCCTCTTGTTATGAAGGCCAACATTCCATTGGCTTTCTTCACTGCCTGCTGTACCTGCATGCTTCCTTTCAGTGACTGATGCACTAGGACACCCAGATCTCGTTGAACATCCCCTCTTCCTAACTTGACACCATTCAGATAATAATCTGCCTTTCTATTCTTACTTCCAAAGTGAATAACCTCACACTTATCTACATTAAACTGCATCTGCCATGTATCCGCCCACTCACACAACCTGTCCAAGTCACCCTGCAGCCATATTGCATCTTCCTCACAATTCACACTACCCCCCAGCTTAGTATAATCTGCAAATTTGCTAATGGTACTTTTAATCCCTTCATCTAAGTCATTAATGTATATCGTAAATAGCTGGGGTCCCAGCACCGAACCTTGCGGTACCCCACTGGTCACTGCCTGCCATTCCGAAAGGGACCCATTTATCCCCATTCTTTGCTTTCTGTCTGTCAACCAATTTTCTATCCATGTCAGTACCCTACCCCCAATACCATGTGCTCTAATTTTGCCCACTAATCTCCTATGTGGGATCTTGCCGAAGGCTTTCTGAAAGTCGAGGTACACCACATCCACTGACTCTCCCCTGTCAATTTTCCTATTACATCCTCAAAAAATTCCAGTAGATTTGTCAAGCATGATTTCCCCTTCGTAAATCCATGCTGACTCGGAATGATCCTGTTACTGCTCTCCAAATGCTCAGCAATTTCGTCTTTTATAATTGACTCCAGCATCTTCCCCACCACTGATTTCAGACTAACTGGTCTATAATTACCCGTTTTCTCTCTCCCTCCTTTCTTAAAAAGTGGGATAACATTTGCTATCCTCCAATCCACAGGAACTGATCCTGAATCTATAGAACATTGAAAAATGATCTCCAATGCTTCCACTATTTCTAGAGCCACCTCCTTAAGTACCTTGGGATGCAGACCATCAGGCCCTGGGGATTTATCAGCCTTCAGTCCCATCAGTCTACCCAAAACCATTTCCTGCCTAATGTGGATTTCCTTCAGTTCCTCCATCACCCTAGGTTCTCCGGCCCCTAGAACATTTGGGTGATTGTGTGTATCCTCCTCAGTAAACACAGATCCAAAGTAACGGTTTAACTCGTCTGCCATTTCTTTGTTCCCCATAATAAATTCCCCTGCTTCTGTCTTCAAGGGTCCCACATTTACCTTGACTATTTTTTTCCTCTTCACGTACCTAAAAAAACTTTTGCTATCCTCCTTTATATTATTGGCTAGTTTACCCTCGTACCTCATCTTTTCTCCCCGTATTGCTTTTTTAGTTAACTTTTGTTGCTCTTTAAAAGAGTCCCAATCCTCTGTCTTCCCACTCTTCTTTGCTATGTTATACTTCCTCTCCTTAATTTTTATGCTGTCCTTGACTTCCCTCGTCAGCCACAGGTGTCTCTTACTCCCCTTAGAGTCTTTCCGCCTCTTTGGGATGAATTGATCCTGCAACCTCTGCATTATTCCCAGGAATACCTGCCATTGCTGTTCTACCGTCTTCCCTGCTAAGGCCTCCTTCCAGTCAATTTTGGCCAGCTCCTGCCTCATGCCTCTGTAATCCCCTTTGCTATACTGTAATACCGACACTTCCGATTTTCCCTTCTGCCTTTCCATTTGCAGAGTAAAACTTATCATGTTGTGATCACTGCCTCCTAATGGCTCTTTTACCTCTAGTCCCCATATCAGATCAGGATCATTACACAACACTAAATCTAGAATTGCCTTCTCCCTGGTAGGCTCCAGTACAAGCTGTTCTAAGAATCCATCTCGAAGGCACTCTGCAAACTCTCTTTCCAGGGGTCCATTTCCAACCTGATTTTCCCAGTCTACCTGCATGTTGAAATCTCCTATAACCACCGTAGCATTACATTTGTGACACGCCAATTTTATCTCCTGATTCAACTTGCACCCTATGTCGAGAAAGGTGGAAACGTAGAAAATAAGTGCAGGAGTGGGCCATTCGGCCCTTCGAACCAGCACCGCCATTCAAAATGATCACGGCTGATCATCCAAAATCAGTACCACATTCCTGCTTTTCCCCCCATATTCCTTGATTCTGTTAGCCCTAAGAGCTATTATTAACTATCTCTTGAAAACATCCAGTGAATTGGCCTCCACTGCCTTCTGTGGCAGAGAATTCCACAGATTCACAACTCTCTGAGTGAAAAAGTTTTTCCTCATCTCAGTCCTAAATGATTGACTAATAGTATTTGCTAAAATAAAAACTGAAATGGGACCCTTGATCTATACAAATCTTGATGTATTTAAGTGATAATAATTAGGATAACATCATGGGAGTTCCTAACTGAAAACTCCAGTTCTGGACTGTTTCTGTGGAGATGCATTCACAGTTTGGCACAGGCGTTGTTCATTGTATTTGTCTATATGCAAATTCCTCTGACATGCTTTGATAATTTATTTTAAAAATCCATTCTTCACAATGAATACAACAACTTCACTATCAATGAGAAACATTCAAAGGATTCAGAATCTCTTTAGATTGCAATCATGTTGAAACAAAACACAGAAAGTCAGATACTAAAGGCGCAAAAAGCTGGAGTAACTCAACGGGACAGGCAGCATATGAGTTACTGAGTATCCCGTTGAGTTACTCCAGCATTTTGTGCCTATCTTCGGTGTAAACCAGCATCTGCAGTTCCTTCCTACACGAGTCAGGTACATTCTTCACTACCGTGACCATGGCCTAAATATACAAATCCTTCCCTCAAAAAAAGAAAGTCAGTTATGAATCTAGAATAACGACAAACAAAGTTCATTTTTTTAACACAAGAACTGCTTTGCAAGAGGAGCAGATTCATAATCGTCATTCTGTTGTAAATGTGGATGCTACAAAAAAACACTTGCATTAAAATAACACCATTGAAAAAATTCATGTTGCATCAGAAATGTATTAGTAAAGATATACAAATCTAGATTTTATGAAAGATATTGAACAGTTTAACTTATTAATCACTTAATGCTATGAATGTAACAGAACCTTGAAATGGGGGAAATGCCGACTGAGCATGTAAAATGCATAAGCACTTACTTATATATTGAACAATATCTGATAAACGCTAGCATACCTAAATAAACTCAATCCATGATTCACAGAGATCCCTCAAATATATTAACAATGAAAATGCAAAAAATATAGAAGAATGTAACTTCTGCTTTAAGACTCATTTTTTTACACTAAAAATAATTGTTTCAGAATAAGGTGACACTTAAAATTGTATTATCCAACTTTAAAAATATAAATCATACAACTTTGGCACTCGTGATGCATACATAGTTCTCTTCTATTTTGTAATAGTTATACATTTTTGACAAATAGTTATTAAGATATTATTACAAAGTATTGATTAGAGCTATTATGTGCATTAATACGGCTTCCCTTCTGTATATACTCCTGTCGTACATCAATATATCTTTATCTTTATTGTCATTGTATAGGGGTACAACAAGATTGGGAATGCGCCTCCCATACGATGCAATAAATCAATTAGCTAATCAGTATTAATTTAAACAACAACCCAATGAAACAAATTAGAACAGTTTTAAAACAGAATAAAGTGCAAGTAGATCTGTGCCGGTTTACTGTGCGATGTGACCATCCGGCTCAGCAGGACCGGTTCATAGCAGCTATGGCCCTGGGGATGAAGCTGTTCCTGAGTCTGGAGGTGCGGGCGTAGAAGGCCTTGTATCGTCTGCCCGATGGAAGGAGTTCGAACAGACTGTTGCAGGGGTGTGAAGAGTCTTTGTGGATGCTGGTGGCTTTTCTGAGGCATCGTGTGTTGTAGATGCCCTCCAAGGCTGGAAGCTGTGTTCCGATAGTCTTCTGAGCTCTATGGACTACCCGCTGAAGAGCTTTCCTCTCTGCCTCCGTGCAGCTGAGGTACCACACAGGGATGCCATATGTTAGGATGCTCTCTCTGGTGCTGCGATAGAAGGTCGTTAGCAGCTGTTGGGGTAGACCAGACTTTTTCAGTGTTCTTAGAACAGTCGTTGCTGTGCCTTCTTGACCAGCGCAGCAGTGTTATTGGACCATGTTAGGTCCTCCGAAATGTGAGTGCCCAGAAACTTGAAGCTGGACACTCTCTCCACACTGACCCCATTGATAAGGATCGGGGCGTATTCCCCATTGTGTGATCTACGGAAGTTGATGATCAGCTCCTTGGTCTTGGTGGCATTTAGGGACAGGTTGTTATCAGAACACCAGTCCGCCAGGTTCTGCACCTGTAGTTTGTTTCATCACCGTTGGTGATCAGCCCGATCACCGTTGTGTCGTCTGCAAACTTGACAATGGTGTTGGTGTCGAATGCGGGAACACAGTCGTGTGTGAATAGGGAGTAGAGCATGGGGCTCAGATCACAGCCCTGTGGTGTGCCGGTACACAGGGTGATAGTGGAGGACAGGTGCGGGCCCATTCTCACTGCCTGCGGTCGCTCCAGCAGGAAGTCCAGGATCCAGTCCCATAACGGCGAGCTGAGGCCTAGCTGGTGGAGTTTGGTGATGAGCTTGGTGGGGATGACCGTGTTGAACGCAGAGCTATAGTCAATGAATAGCATCCTCACATACGTACCCTGTCTCTCCAGGTGAGTCAGGACAGTGTGAAGACCCAGAGACATGGCGTCCTCTGTGGATCTGTTTGCCCTGTATGCAAATTGATGTGGGTCCAGTGAGGCAGGGATGCTGAATTTGATGTGTGAGAGGACCAGCCTTTCAAAGCACTTCATGACTATAGGAGTTAGGGCAACCGGACGGTAGTTGTTCAGGTTGGTGATCTTTGCTTTTTTCGGCACCGGCACTATGGTAGCCGACTTCAGGCACTTGGGGACCTTAGCCAGAGATAACGATGGGTTAAAGATCCTGGTGAATACCTCAGCCAACTGTTTAGCACAGTCCCTAAGTACCCTTCCTTGAACTCCATCCGGGCCTGCAGCCTTGCGTGGGTTGACCCTTTGCAGAGCGCGTTGTACCTCCTGTGTGCTCAATTGCAAGACCTGTCCCTCCGCCTCGGCTGGGGTTCTTCCACTCAAGGTGGTGTTGCCCGTTTCGAAGCGGGCAAAGAAGGTGTTTAGCTCATTGGTTAGTGTGATATCGCTGTGGGGGCAGGCAGGGCTGCTCTTGTAGCCAGTGATGTCCCTGACACCCTGCCACATGCTTCTGGTGTCCGTGGTATTGAAGTGGTCTTCCACCCGTTACCTGTGGGTGTCTTTGGCCCTTTTTATACCTTTGTTCAGGTTTGACCTGGCAACACTGTATGCTGAAGTGTCACCAGATTTAAAGGCATTGTTGCGTGCCCTCAACAGGTTCTGTACCTCCTTATTCATCCAAGGCTTCCGGTTTGGGAACATCTTTGTTTCCTTGTCCACTGTGACATTCTCCACACAGCAGTTGATGTAGGAGAGTACAGTGGATGCGTATTCCTCCAAGTCTACCTCAGAATCGCAGGTCGCCTGTTGTGCAAACAGGTCCCAGTCGGTGCGATCAAAGCAGTCCTGGAGTTGTAGGATGGCATCCTCGGGCCATATTTTGACCGTCTTAATTATAGGTTTGGTCTTTAGTTATGTTAATGCTAACATAACTAATCTATAAGCTGAGGAAAACCAGTTACTTCACATCAATTACAGTTGATTGAGATGGAAGACGAGCTGTAACATGAAGGACATTTATTGGAAAAGTTGATGGTTGTGCTGTGAAAAGAGAGACCTTGTTGTTGATCTACATGTCAAATAACTTCTACAGACGGTGGAACACGAAAAAAAAAGATTTATGATCTGTGTAAGTAACAAAACTTTGGAGCGTTCTACCATCAAGATTGAAGACAGTAGCACAAGTTCAGGTAAAGATTCTATTAAAGATGTTTGAGAAAAGGATGGATGAAAAAAATCATTGGACATGACATAAACTTAACGTTGAAGATATCAATAGATTCCATCTGCTGAGTACGATTTTGGATCAAGATGTTTGCTGTATATTACAACATATTTCCCTCTAGAAGATGTACATAAAAGCAATTATTAGTTGTCACTTAAAGAAAATGGTAATCTTTGTGAAAATGATAACCTTTGTGAAAACCATAATTAATAACATTAGGCATTTTGGTAAGCCTTTAGTCCCTAATGAAGATAGAACACATTGAAAATTATTGCTCCGCATGTCATGCTATTTCAAGATATTTTTTATTCCTGATTAGAGTATTGTTACGGGTTGAGTGCATGGTTGCATTATCTGGATGAGGCAATTGAATTTGTATGTAAAAATGCTTTGCTTTGAATACGATATTAAACTGCCTATTAATGAGTCTGTCTGCTTCAGCGATTTAAGATGTCAGAAATACCATGATAACATTCAAGTATTATTCTGCTGCCCTACTAAACATTCCTCCCTCAATCAACATTTAAACTTTTAAGCATTAAACATTTAAGGAAAAAAATAGGTAGATTCTTGATTAGTACGAGTGTCAGGGGTTATGGGCACGAGAATAGGGTTTGGAGGGAAAGATAGATCAGCCAGGATTGAATGGCTGAGCAGATTTGATGAATCGAATGGCCTAATTCTGCCCCTATCACATGACCATATGAACATGAGTGAAACTAAATTAAGAGGGCTAATTTCATTTTTTTTTAAAGTGAGGTTTATTTGTGCTGCATGAAGTGATTTGAACATTTAGAGAGAAATGATAGGCCTCTATCTAAATCATTTTTCTACTGTTTTCTTTGCATTATGATACAATCAATGGGTTTTTCTTACTGGCAGCTGATCTGACTATAATGGGAACTGTCATGCATCAGAATACAAAGGCAATAACCAGAAAAAGTGAATTATACAAATATTAACTCACTTTAAAATGCTAAAAGCTTGAATTGTAGACATTAACCACACTAATTTGAAAAGCAATTTCTCTATTACATGATAGATACTGGGGGAATGTGATCTTTAATTATTATGGGTGAAATGATCCATCTATCTTCATGACAATAAAAATAACATGACTACAAGTGCAATCACTAATTTTGACCCCTCTTTTTGAATATCACAATTTCTGTGGGTGCTTTATTAAAATCCCTCTGCTTCTCAGCCATATTCAGAACTTCCAACCATTTTATAACCTGGCTAAACAACTCTGACTGCCCTGTGGCTCTGAAATCACTTCAGCGATTGAATATTCGAAGAATAATATATAACGTCTTATTTTTTAAAATCAGCAAAACAGCTGACTGTCTTTGAGCGACTCCACAGAATTGCCCCACAGTTGATTATTTGCTTCTTTCTATTGAAAGCTGGAACAAATTGTTGGTGAACGTGCATCTATATACTAAAACTCTCGTTTGTTATCTTGTTTGTGACTGAACTTCAGCCAAAACGGTACACGATAGCATGACAATTTTAGGCCCACCTTACTCACCGTTGTCACTTTAGTGATAATCCAAGTAGTTTTATTGAAATCGGTGTTATATTTTTAAAGTTGTTCACATTTTAAAGTTTAAAAGGAGGGGAAGGGGAGTGAGGGGGGGAGAGGGGAGGTGGGGAGTTAAGAAGGGAGGGGAGGGGGGGAGGACAGGGTGCTGCACCAATGCAGGAGAGGTTTAGGCCCAACGCGTCCACTTGGTCTAGTTCTTTCTATATTTCTGAACATTGCAGACTAAACACAACGAGAATTATTTTTAAAGTCACCTTAGAAGTAATTGAAGGCTATATTTTCTGAATGGCATCAACAAAATCAAAAGAGTTTCCTATTCTTTTAAATTATAATTTAAGTGATTAAATGTGTTTAATAGAGCACGGCCTCTATGTTTGAAACTCCATGCCTTTATTTATCAAATGTGTAACATTTTGCTGTTTCAGATTTCCCTTTTAATTTCCACTTAACAAAGTAATCAAAATTGGCTGCTGGATTTTCATTTTAATAATTAACCCACGGATCAAATTTGAACAAATGGTGTCATTGTTCACCTGAACCTTAACGTGCTCATGCAAGTAGAACAATTGCACATTAGGTTAGATTTTCTCCAACACTCATTCTGAACTCCATTCACGTTTATTGTTACTACATTAAGTAAGTGGGAACATAATTGTAATGTTGAAATGAAGTTTTTATTGTGCCATTTAGATAATTTTACTGAGTTCTTTCAAACAAGAACTAATTCTTGGCAAATTTATGTTCATACTATTATGAAAAAGCACGAAGGGTAATGTAATGACAAAAATTCTGAGGATTTCAGACTATATTTTACAATATTTATTAATTTGCTATTTTGATTTACAGTGGCAAGGAGATGTGTTGAACAAGTAATGGATCATGGTGACTTTCTTGTCAATGGTAATAATAGTTGCATAAATTAGTTCTTACCAACAACCTCCTCGACAACATTCACCCAACTCACAAAAACACTCACATATTTGTAATCTTTGGATGAGGAAGATGAAACCTAACATTAGTATTTTGTATAAGAAAATAACTGCAGATGCTGGTACAAATCGAAGGTATTTATTTACAAAATGCTGGAGTAACTCAGCAGGTCAGGCAGCATCTCGGGAAAGAAGGAATGGGTGACGTTTTGGGTCGAGACCCTTCCATGCAGTCACTGCATCTAAATATAATCATCTCAATGAACACAAGGAGCCAGGCCCAAGGCTGATCCATCGTTTACTTCTGCTTTGTGCCTCTACATCAGCTTTCTACTCATTTCGGTTTTTACCATCAATTCTTTCCCAGACTATTTCATACCCACATAGTCTTTCTTGCCCACATCATAGCATAAGCTTCAATTTGGCACAGACACTGTCTAACTTATTGCATCAACGGAGAATTTTACACCGCTTTCTTTGCACTGGTTTTAAACAATGAAAAATATTTGGGAAGAATATTTGGAACGGCGATCCTTTCTGTGGCAATCCCACATTGAAGCAACGGGCACAAAGGCACACCAATGTCCCTATATCCTTAGGAAACGAGAGAACTATATCTACTGTAGAAAGCATACTGTTGGGTTGCATCACGGCTCAGTTTGGGAAGAGCTCTACCCAAGGCAGCAAGAAATTGCAGAGATTTGCAGATGTAACACAGACCAGTACACAGACTAGACTCCCCAACATTGATTCCATCTACACTTCACGTTGCCTCGGAAAAGCAGCCAGCATAATCAAAGATGTCCCACTCCAGTCATTCCTCATTCTTCCCACTCCCACCGGGCACAAGATACAGCAGCTTGAAACCATGCATGACCAGACTCAGGAACAGCTACTTCCCCTTTTTGATTAGACTTCTGAACAGTCCTTCCATAAGCTCGGGTACAGTCCCTATTTTTCAACCTATCTCATTGTGCACTTTGGACTTTGTCCATGGAGCTGATGTGTTAAAATGCTGAGACCAATGTTCTGTACTTCGTATCTTCCCCTTCGCAGTGCCTATTGTACTTGAGATTGACTTGATTGCATTTACGTATAATATTATCAGATTGGATAGCATGCAAAACAAAGCTTTTCACTGCACCTCAATATACATGACAATTATAAAACCTAAACCTGCATCAATTTAGCAGCTACGGGCAAAAAGATATCTGGCGACCAAGCCTTAAAGCGATGCAATAGAGGAGAGTGAATGGTTATTGAAGTTAGAGAAGTTGAATCAACTGGAAGAATCCATTGCAAACTTATGTCTTATCTCCCAAAGGACGGGGAAGGGGAAACAGTGAGGAACTGAAACCTGCCTGCAACAACATAATGGTCATTGCTTTTCAAATCGTGACAAAGTCCAGATTCCCTCTATGGATAAATCTTTTAAATATTATGCTTTCAAAACAGTGTCTGCTGTTCTCAGGCACTTGGGAAAGTTTGTTTGAAAGCACATCTCAAACCCGCAACCTCGACTACTCAAAAAGGAGGAGGTCAGCAAGGGCATGGGAACAGCATCATGTACAAGTTCCTGTTCAAGTAATATACCATTCGAAAGTGGACATATGATCACTGATGGCACTAGATGGCTATGAAGGCCAAGTCAATGGATATCTTTCAGGCGGAGATTGACAGATTCTTGATTAGCATGAGTGTCAGGGATTATGGGGAGAAGGCAGGAGAGTGGGGTTGAGGGGGAAGATAGATCAGCCATGGTTGAATGGTGGAGTAGACTTGATGAGCCGAATGGCCTAATTCTGCTCCTATAAATCACGAAGTACATTGTTGGATATTGTTGATATTTCATTGTTGGACACAAAGTGCTGGAGTAACACAGCGGCTGAGGCAGTATCCCTGGAGAATATGAATAGGTGATAATTCAGGTCAAGATCCTTCTTGTCGGGATAGTGGAGTGCAATTCTTGACCCAAGAACATCGTGGGACTACCAAAATGAATCCTCAGCTCCACTTCCACAAAGGCAACCAGGAATAGAGAACATGTCTGAAGAAAGGTCCCCACCTGAAACATCACCTCCATACTCTCATGTTCTCCAGATATGCTGCCTGGCCGACTGACCGATTCAAACACTTTGTGTCCAACAGAGAATGAAAGATGACCACCGACACTCATATCCCAAGGAGGAGTTTATAAAAGTTCAACACCAATCGACACAAATTATTTGATATTTTTGAACATTTTTACACTAATTGCTGCATTCCAATTTTATTTATATTTGCTTATTTCAAATTATTAGGTTTTTTTTTATGTGCTAAAAATGTAGAAGTACATTGTAGAAGTCAGGAGTAATTAGTACAAGACTTAATGGGAGAAGATTGATTGATATGATATGATATGATAAGATTCAAAAGAGGGTATTCCTCAAGTATAGAGACTATTGGTGACTGGGAATGGGAGGCGGAAAGGTGATCTTGCAACTGGTAGGAAGAAGATCATGATGAAAGGAGGGGGGGGGAGGTGGGCAGAAGCCAAATCCCAGCACGAGGAGATGCAGCGGGTACCCTCGCTTCATCCAGCAAGACATAATGCACAAAGAGAAAGCTGAGAGCTCCTATCACTTCTCATCCACCTCTCCCTCCTCCCTACCATAAACTGGCACCATTCCATTGTTCTACATCATTTTCTCAGTTTTAAATCTTTAATCGTTCTTCTTTACCTTGCAAGAGTCAATTTAAATATGGCGATGATGCCTCCTGCCTCTTCATTACAAAAAAACGCAAATGTTACTATGTCTATTGCCAAAAAATGCTATCGGCTCAAAAATTAACCTCTGAAACCCCAACTCACACCCACCCCTCCTCCCCCCTCCCTAAACTCCCATCTGAAGTGTACTGCCCATTGATAAGAATGATGGGTTCACTAATCTTCATCTGTGATCAAAACCTCTGTGGGTCAATGGAATGGCTGGCATGCAGTAGCAGAGGAAAGCATGAGATACTCAGAGCAATATAATGACGTTGGGAGTATCCTGATCTGTGTGAGGGCAGAGTGAAGGCAATTTTAACAAATAAAGCATTATATTAATATGGCACAGAGCACTATAAAAGTCATCATATGAAGATATGATGAAAGATTCAATCCTATTTGTCTCACAATTTTGGGGACAGGAGCAGAAAGATTTTAATTCCTCTGGATGGTGGATTTTGGCATTTCAGAGTAAGTTCCCAGCCCACAAATTTTTTAAAAGAATTCAACATTAGCAAAATGGAAACCTTTCATTTACTGAATTGTTTACTTTTATATTTTAAGATGAATCTAAATCTTCCAGTTGTTGCTTCTAAGTGAATAAAACATAATTATTACAATTCATATAGACTAGTGAGTTAAATAACCTTTCTCCATTAACCCTGTACTGTTGTTATTTTTCTTTATTTCGACTCTATCATCCTAACATATCTCATAGTCCCAACTATAACTCCATGAAATACCTGTACACTTCCTGGAGTTCCAGTCTCCTCTTCCAGGCTGTTTTACGCTTTAGAATTGTTGGAAGCAGACATCTTGTGTGGAGCTCTCCTTCCTATGACATCATGAATGGCAGGGTTCTACCCACAATGCATTTTCCATTCATGATGTCGATGGGTTGGAACATTATTGAAAGTCAGAGAAGGATACATTTTGCATAAAAAGCCAGGTGCCAGGTTGCCTGTACCATTAGCCTTAAAGCCTATTGTAGGCAACAACAGGTAATTATGAGATGCAGGGGTGAATTTGTTTTGTGGGGTGGTTGCATCACTGGAGGATGGTCAGGTGGGATTTCTAGCTGGCGTGATAGCTTGGGGTCGACTAGTTATCCAGGCTGTGCTCCACGTGGCATCTCCACTCACGACTATCTAGGAAAGCATACAGACCCACTAACAAGACGCCCAACGATCTGAGCCTCATTTAAAGGGAGCAGAAGAACTCTTAGATATCAAGCACCTCAGTAAAGGGTTGAGAAAGGAAGAGGAACCCATGATAAAAATCTTCTAAAAAGGGTAGGTGAGTGAGTTTGCCCCACATTTACCACTATCCCTTAATATCCTCCCTGGTGTGAAATTGAAGATAGGGCACTTCAATGGGTTACTGGGTCCATCATCATAGCTAATTGCAAAACCAATCCATTTCTCTAATACACCATATCATGGGAACATCCATCTTTGTGAGATTCCCTGTCCCTGTTGATTCTACACCTTGGCGAAATATCTGTTTCTCCAATGGTCTCAATAGACAATAGACAATAGACAATAGGTGCAGGAGTAGGCCATTCAGCCCTTCGAGCCAGCACCGCCATTCAATGCGATCATGGCTGATCACTCTCAATCAGTACCCCGTTCCTGCCTTCTCCCCATACCCCCTCACTCCGCTATCCTTAAGAGCTCTATCCAGCTCTCTCTTGAAAGCATCCAACGAACTGGCCTCCACTGCCTTCTGAGGCAGAGAATTCCACACCTTCACCACTCTCTGACTGAAAAAGTTCTTCCTCATCTCCGTTCTAAAAGGCCTACCCCTTATTCTTAAACTGTGGCCCCTTGTTCTGGACTCCCCCAACATTGGGAACATGTTTCCTGCCTCGAACGTGTCCAATCCCCTAATTATCTTATATGTTTCAATAAGATCCCCCCTCATCCTTCTAAATTCCAGTGTATACAAACCTAATTGCTCCAGCCTTTCAACATACGACAGTCCCGCCATTCCGGGAATTAACCTAGTGAACCTACGCTGCACGCCCTCAATAGCAAGAATATCCTTCCTCAAATTTGGAGACCAAAACTGCACACAGTACTCCAGGTGCGGTCTCACCAGGGCCCGGTACAACTGTAGAAGGACCTCTTTGCTCCTATACTCAACTCCTCTTGTTATGAAGGCCAACATTCCATTGGCTTTCTTCACTGCCTGCTGTACCTGCATGCTTCCTTTCAGTGACTGATGCACTAGGACACCCAGATCTCGTTGAACATCCCCTCTTCCTAACCCCTCTCCCAAGCATTTCTTCCCTCTCCTCATGTCCTCACTGCTGTGATTTCACTCTTATCCATAAATCTGCTCTCTCAAAATAGTCTTGCAATAAAATTCATTAAGCTGAATACAAAGAGTTTTTATTTTAAAGTCACTTGTTTGTAGAACAGATCAAATGTGATTTTTCTGGGATTCAATTTATTTTGTGTTGCTCTGATAGAATGTATTTTTGGGTAAAATGAGGAGGAATTTTAAATCTCAAGAATGATAATGGGTTGGTGGGGAGGTTAAAAAGCAAAACATCTGAAACAGACACCAAGCTTGCACTAGATTCACCCACCTCTGGCTTTAGCTGACACAGGAAATGGATGGGTGATAAATCCATTTGCAAAAGATGGCTGGTTATTGAGTTTTTTATTGGCACTGTTGTACCTTATTTGCAGCAATCCTATTTTTAGATTTTGTTGGCATTAAGAAGGGCTAAGTTCTTCTGGCAAATGCCTATCCCGCAGTGTATGAGGATCAACAGAGAATGTGAATCCTCTCGGCCAAGCAGATGGATGATACAGTAAACCCCAGTAGGATCCAAATGCAGGACATTTGGGAAACCTTTAACTGCAGATTACCCAACTTCAAAAGAGCCCCTTACTCACTCTCTCTACCTTGGAACTAAAGTCCAACCCTTTGGGAAATGGACCACGCCATTCAGACCCTCAAGCCATTCTCCACAACTCCATTTGGTTACAGATATTAGTCCATCAACTCCATTTATCTTTCCTAACTCAGCACAATCATTTACCTTGATAACAAACACCTTGAAAACCCAATTGTACCAACAACCACAACCTTTCAGATTAAGGTGTAGAAATTTCTACTATTGGTTGTGTGTAGAAAGTACACTCCAATTTCCTTTCAAAGGGCCTGCTAATAACTAACATTACATCCCCTCATTCTTGAATCTTTTTATATTTTTAATGTTTCAACCTTTTACAAAGCTCAAGTCAATTAAACCATAAATTCCAGGTCCTTCCATCCAGTGCCCATGAGACTAAGGTCACATTTAAGTAAATATTTTGTTTAATTTTAAACCTGTCGACTGGCTTTAAATGATTTGTGTATTTATATTCATAAATCTTTTTGATCCACTCAAAGGAGCTGGCATAGTGGCGCAGCGGTAGAGTTGTTGCCTTACAGCGGCAAAGACACAAGTTTGATCCTGACCACTTGTGCTGTCTGATGGGAGTTTGTATGTTCTCCCTGTGGCAACTTTTGTTTCCTCCGGGTGCTCCGATTTCCTCCCACATTCCAAAGACGTACAGGTTTGTAGGTTAAAATTGGTAAAATTGTAAATTATCCCTGATGTGTCGGCTAGTGTTAGTGTGCGGGGTGATCGCTAGTTGACACAGACTTGGTGAGCTGAAGGGCCTGTTTCGGCACTGTAAAATCTGAAGTAAAGTCTAAAGTCACTCTCTCATTATTTACCAACTCTTCACACTAATCTGCCATCACTGAGGGTATGAATGGCTTCCAAGGGATGGCCACGCACTCTCTCTCCTTCAATTCCATCTCCAATTATGTTCTCATCTCCTTAGTCTGTATCCTTTTGCCATTTCCTGGTCCCATCTGCCATTAATCTGCTAAATTCCACACAAACAACAAAAAATTATTGGCAGAAGGGTGACTTGGACTTAAAATTGTTTGAAAAAGGTTTTCCCTTCGGAAGCTGTACAACAGTTTACAAATCCCATCTATTAAATAGATGTAAGCTTTCTGTTGCTATGGTAGCTATTTGCATTAATTGTAGAGTATGGAGTTACAGTCATTTGCATTGTCTTGTTGATTAGATTAGGACTTGAACATTACTATGATATTAGCAGTTGAAATCTCTTAGCTCAATAGTTATTCCTTTGTTCTCTATTGATGAAACTCTGATCCATGCACTCATTACCTCTGCACTCAATTGCTATAATATTTTACTTACTGCCCTCCCATATTTCACCCTCTGTTGATATGAACTCATCCAAAACTCTGCAGCCCACATATTAATTGGCACCAAATTCTGTTGGCCCTGCCTGGGTCGAGGCGCATTAAGATAATTTCTCCTCGTGTTCAAATGCCTGTATTCCCTCGTTCCTCACTATTTCTATTAACACAGACTTGGTGATTCCTGGGATGGCAGGATTTTCATATGAAGAAAGACTGGATAGACTCGGCTTGTACTCGCTGGAATTTAGAAGATTGAGGGGGGATCTTATAGAAACTTACAAAATTCTTAAGGGGTTGGACAGGCTAGATGCAGGAAGATTGCTCCCGATGTTGGGGAAGTCCAGAACAAGGGGTCACAGTTTAAGGATAAGGGGGAAGTCTTTTAGGACCGAGATGAGAAAGTTTTTTTTCACACAGAGTGGTGAATCTGTGGAATTCTCTGCCACAGAAGGTAGTTGAGGCCAGTTCATTGGCTATATATAAGTGGGAGTTAGATGTGGCCCTTGTGGCTAAAGGGATCAGGGGGTACGGAGAGAAGGCAGGTACAGGTTACTGAGTTGGATGATCAGCCATGAATGGCGGTGCAGGCTCGAAGGGCCGAATGGCCTACTCCTGCACCTATTTTCTATGTTTCTATGTTTCTACAAGGTCCATAAACCCCCAGATCCTCTATTCTGACTTTTGACTTTAGAGATACAGCGTGAAAATAGGCCCTTTGGCCCACAGAGTCCGTGCCAAACAGCAATCGCCCGTACACTAGCACCATCCTACACACCAGGAACAATTTACAATTTACAGAAGCAAATTAACCTACAAACTTTGGAGCGTGGGAGGAAGCCGGAGAACCCAGAAAAAAACCCATGCGGTCGCAGGGAGAATGCACAAATTCCGTAGAGACAGCACCCGTAGTCAGGATCATACCCGGTTCTCTGGCACTGTAAGGCAGCAACTCAACCGCTGCTGACTTCCTCCCCCACAGGCTGGTTCCTCACTTGATAAATATCCTGAACCTTGATGGAGTTATTGCTTCTTGGGAAAGAAGAATTATAATAAGAAATTGGGAACCTGACATAGCATGGAGTAAAATGGTAGAAATATTGTCTGGAGATCACTGATATAGTGGTATGTTGACACCCATGAGTATTTCATGGAAACATGGAAAATAGGTGCAGGAGTAGGCCATTCGGCCCTTCGAGCCAGCACCGCCATTCAATATGATCGTGGTTGATCATCCAAAATCAATACCCCGTTCCTGCTTTTCCCCCATATCCCTTGATTCTGTTAGCCCTAAGAGCTAAATAGACAATAGACAATAGGTGCAGGAGTAGGCCATTCGGCCCTTCGAGCCAACACCACCATTCAATGTGATCATGGCTGATCATTCTCAATCAGTACCCCGTTCCTGTCTTCTCCCCATACCCCCTGACTCCGCTATCCTTAAGAGTTCTATCTAGCTCTCTCTTGAATGCATTCAGCGAATTGGCCTCCACTGCCTTCTGAGGCAGTGAATTCCACAGATTTACAACTCTCTGACTGAAAAGGTTTTTCCTCATCTCCGTTCTAAATGGCCTACCCCTTATTCTTAAACTGTGGCCCCTGGTTCTGGACTCCCCCAACATTGGGAACATGTTTCCTGGGATGAAAAGCAGCCTTTAGGACTGTGATTTAATTTAATAATGTCTGAATGTTTGCAGGTATTTCCAAAATAGTTGTAAACATTATACCTGTCTTTTACATTAGCTGGACTAAAGATCTTATAGAGGTGTATAAAATCATAAGAAGAATAGATCGGACAGAGTCTCTTGCCCAGAGCAGATGAATTGAAGACCAGAGGACATAGGTTTAAGGTGAAGGGGAAAAGATTTAATAGGAATGTGAGGGGTAACTTTTTCATACCAAGGATGGCGGGAGCATGGAGCAAGCTGCCAGAGGAGGTCGTTGAGGCAGGGACTATCCCAACGTTTAAGAAACAGTTAGACAGGTACATGGATAGGACAGGTTTGGAGGGATAAGGGCCAAATGCGGGCAGGTGGGACTAGTGTAGCTGGGACGTGTTGGACAAGTGTGGGCAAGTTGGGCCGAAGGGCCTGTTTCCACCCTGCATCAATCTATGATTCAATGACTAAAAACTATTCATGTGGAGATAGATTTTAATGCTGGGAATTTCATCAAGTGTGCAGCCAGCGGTCACTCTGATAGTAATTGTCACGATTTTGTCCTATAATTCTGAACCTGACAATACATTTGAAAATGAACTGGAGGATAGTTGTTGAATAAATTGGGTTGTGAATCTGTGCCTGGTACATGTGAAAAAAAAAGACAGCTCCTATTTGACATTTAATAAACGCTATTTGATTCACTTTGCAGTCCAGCTAAGAAATATGATGGTGCACAAACTACCACATGGAGATCAATTATAAATGAAGCATTCTGAGCCTTGAACGTTTGGGCCAGGCAAGGTCAAGGCACAATGTGGAGCTGAGGACAGCTGCAACTGTTTTCAGTTGTATCCTGCACAACATGGCAACACTGCATGGTTTTACCACTGATGCGTCAGAGGTTACAAATGTGGATTGCTTTTACTTGTGACTGAGTAATGGCAAGCTGACAAATATTCATGAGAACTTTATACTTAGTCATTCTACTGACGCATTTAATCTGTGGAAGAAAGTGCTTGAAGTTATTGTCTCAAAAGTTAGCTCAAAGCATCAGAAATCACTGCCTCTGATTATTCAATTTACAGCAGAAATAATATTAAAATTATTGACTTATTGCAGAAAATTTACCACTGGGCAAATATGAGTAAAATTATTGATTTAAAAAAATTAATTCACTGAATGTAGACGGCACTGGCAATGCAGCACAGAACACAAAGCGCTGGAGTAACTCAGCAGGTCAGGCAGCATTTCTGGAGGTAGACACAAAATGCTGGAGTAATTCAGCGGGACGGGCAGCATCTCTGGAGAGAAGGAATGGGTGACGTTTCGGGTCAAAACCCTTTTTCAGATTTCAGCTTTTCTGGAGGACATGGATAGGCAACTTTTCATGTCAGGGCCCATCTTCATACTTCCTGACCTGAAATGTTGCCCATCCATGTTCTTCAGAGATGCTGCCTGACCCGCCGAGTTAGTCCAGCACTTTGTGTTCTATGCAAGATTCCAGCATCTATAGTTCATTGTGTCTTCAGATTAGGTTTCGGTTTACTATTGTCATGTGCATCGAGGTACATTGAAAAAGTTTGTTTTCCATGTATGTCCAAACATAGCAGATTACGCCATACATGAATACAATCGTCAAATTCGAGAACATTAGATATAGCGTAGGGGAAGTGTCTGCCGGTTATTTTAAAAAAAATCAAAAGAAACTTTATTCAAGTAAAAAATACGTACTATAAAGGAACCGTGCAAAAAATGTGTCCGACCTTCTTGGAGGCTATACATACATTCAATACTGTTTATACAAATCACACAATTTTACCCCACACCCTTGCACTCATGTGGCCCCCTGACATGAAATCCCTTCCCTTAATTTGAGGGGCGTCTCCACCACACACTGGCCCCCCCCAATGTCCAGCAGCAGATGGACCCTTGACTGTGGCCCTCCCCCACAGAGCCTTGGCATTGGCTGCTCCAAGCTTCAGTGCATCCCGCAGCACGTACTCCTGCAAACTGCAGCGGGCCAGTCGGCAACATTCCCTGACAGACATCACTACCGGTTATGTGGCATTTATTGTTCACCCTTGACTGAGCCAGTGCTGAGGGTACAGTTAAGAACCACCATGTTGGCGGGCTGGAACTCATGTACAGGCCAAACCCGGGAAGATTCCCTGCACCCAAGGATATCAGTGATCAGATGTAATGCTGAATTGATCTGATGGATGGGCCTTTTATTTCCCAAGTATTGAGCCTACAGTAGGCATTGTTTTATCTAAAAACTAACCATGGTTAGCTCTGCATGACAGGATCACACAGGGACTGTGACAAGAATGTTGGCTGATCTATTTGCTCTCCAATTGTTTAGTCTTCTGGCATCACTTAACTGCCAAGAAGCATTCTGTGCACACAAGTTATTTTATTGACTTCAGTTTGCTCTGGAACCGGAGATCCACAGAGATCATACCAGCAAGGTGATCTCTACAGCATTAACTGTATGGGGGTACAATCATCTACATATAAGACATGGGACAGATACTTGCTAAGTCAGCTTGGATCAGAAGAAACTGTTTTGACAGAATATCGCACATGTACATGATGGATCTGCTCTTCAAAGTAGAGTTTGCAGAGAGAATCTGCATTTGAATATACGAAGGAAGGAACTGTAGATGCTGGTTTACACCGAATATAGACACAAAATGCTGGGGTAACTCAGCGGGACAGGTGGCATCTCTGGAGAGGAAGAATGGGTGACGTTACGGGATGAAACTGAGAAGGGTCTTGACCTGAAACGTCACCCATTCCTTCTCTCCAGAGATGCTGCCTGTCCAGCTGAGTTACTCCAGCATTTTATGCATTTGAATATGATTGTTCTACACAGACATCAGTGGGACAGTTCATATTAATGGTACAAAATAAAACCTTCCCAATCAAACATGGAGTTAGCAAAGCTGCCCTCTCTTTTCAATCATGTTTTTGTGTGGTAGTTACCGAATGTGCCAAGTCCATCAAGGAGGATGCAGACGTAAGAGGGGTGATGATTCCTGGCCCAGGCCACTTCACACAGGCAACACCACTGTCGGTCTGTAGATTGATAAGTATCTATGACTAATCCAAAGTGGTCTCAGGAGCCAGAATGAATTGCAGTGAAAGCAAGTCTCTGGCTTATGGCAACTGGTGCAACCTAGTCTATGTGTCCACCACCACCAGGTTCGAATAACTTAGGGAGCTGGGGTACATTTTAAATAAGAATGAATAAAAAAATAGACCCTCAGACTATCTTTAATCAGATTTTACTGGAGTTTATCTTGCACTAAATGTTATTCCCTTTATTCGGTATCTGCACACAGTGGACGGCTTGATTGTAATCAGGTATAATCTTTCCGCTGACTGGATAGCACGCAACAACAAAAAGCTTTTCACTGTGCCTCAGTACATGTGACAATAAACAAAACAAAACTAAACTAGAATCACTAGTATACTATTCAATCCCTTGCATCTGCCCAACAGTTCAATAGCACCATGGCTGATCTTTTACTTCAGTTTCACTTTCTTGCACTAATCCCATATCTCATTACTGAGCATGCACACCAAACTGGCTGGGATAACTAGATAAGGTGAACCACAAAGTACGATTCTTGCAATTTCCTCCTGGTTGTCCATGGCAAGGTTATCTTACAGTCGCTGCATGTGGCGCAGATGGGGCCTGCACCTCAGGGCCACATAGCAGTCAGTATTCACACGAGCCATTTTCAAGTTAGTCTGGAAATTGAAAATGGATCATCCACACAAGTCATGATGTGCAAATTTCCAGAAGAGGTGGGGAGATGTGTGCCAAATGTCGCTCACATCCTAAAAGCTACGTTTGTCAAATGGTGCATGGGCCATGAGTTTACTAGCACTTAGTGTCAACTACATCCTAAGGTACTACTGTCCCTGATGGAGCAAGGCATAGGTTTGGCCACATTCCTTTGATATGGGCTGTGTTGTACCACCTGTCCATGACGGGTGGTTTTATCTAGAAGAACACTTCTAGAGAAGAACAAGTTGATCAATGGGGGGAAAAAAGTGTGATGGATTAAGTCAAACGATGTCCTACTTAAATTGTCAAAGACATTTGGCAGTATGCTTCATCACATGAATTTTCCAACAAGCAGCACGATCTTGTGTCATATGTTGAAAGACTGGAGCGACTAGGTTTGTATACACTGGAATTTAGAAGGATGAGAGGAGATCTTATCGAAACGTATAAGATTATTAAGGGGTTTGACACGTTAGAGGCAGGAAACATGTTCCCAATGTTGGGGGAGTCCAGAACAAGGGGCCACAGTTTAAGAATAAGGGGTAGGCCATTTAGAACTGAGATGAGGAAAAACGTTTTCAGTCAGAGAATTGTAAATCTGTGGAATTCTCTGCCTCAGAAGGCAGTGGAGACCAATTCTCTGAATGCATTCAAGAGAGAGCTAGATAGAGCTCTTAAGGAGAGCGGAGTCGTAGTATGGGGAGAAGGCAGGAACGGGGTACTGATTGAGAATGATCAGCCATGATCACATTGAGTGGCGGTGCTGGCTCGAAGGGCCAAATGGCCTCCTCCTGCACCTATTGTCTATTGTCTATTGTCTATCTTGCTTTGCTGGTGGTGGCAAAGGCTCTTCCTATCATATCCTTCACAAAGAGCCCCAGAGGATGTTGAGTTTCATCCTCAACAAAGACTTCACTTGGGACTTTGTGCTCTACAAGCTGCACCAAGGTGAACATACGGAGAGAAACACCAACTGCAGCTGGAAGACCGTCAACTCATTGAAAGATGCCCTCGGGTCCACTCAAATCCTAGGTTTTTTTCTTTGGAAAAGGCTCTGTGTAGAAGGACCACAGTTTAAACCCCTCCAGCCACTGCACATTGAGGAGCTGGAAGCTGCAAAAACTCGCAGACTATCAAGGAATGTATGCATCAAGCATCAAGATACAGGACAGAATGCCAAAGGAGGCCAAGATGCAGGTCAGAACGTGACAGGAGATCCTTCTTCTCTGTGGCTATCAAACTTTACAACTCCTCCCCCTTCTGTCGTGGGGTAGACTGAGACTGACTCCCCTCCCAACCCCCCCAATCTTTGCACATCCCCCAATCCTTTCCACTCGTCACTTTAATTTCATGTTTCATGTATTTCATGTTTTTATGACTGTCGGCAGATCAATTTCCTTCCTGGGATAAATAAAGTTCTATCGTATCATATCATATCGTATCGTTAAGGAAAAATTGATGTCACATTGACATACTGTAAATGGAATGACATGGCTTGCACTATGGGAGATAATACGATATTATTTTATACATTAGACATTGTTACGATATTATTTTATACATTAGACATTGTTGTTTAAGGTTTGTAACTACTTAGGCATTAGGCGCCTCTCTCTGTAACTAATTAAGGCGCTCTAGACATTCCTTACACGTGACAAGTGTCTGTAACTGCTCTGATCAGACAGATAATTAATGGTGGAGCGAGGAGGAGATACATATGAGTTGGAATGAAGATAATGGTGGCAGATAAAGAAAGACATAGGCCTTGGGGTGATGAATGGATGTGAGGGATGGACTAGCAGGGAAATAAGGGAGGCGAAGTATGAAGGGATGTGAGCATTGAGATAAGGATAAATTACTGAATGGGATTTAATGGTGGCGGGACAGATGGGTGACTGCAAAGAAATGAATGACTGAAGAAAGGAGTGTGGGTATGAGGTAATGTAAAGAAGATAAGGTTTGGAATAATCCTATAAACATAGACTGCCCGATGTACCAAGGGGGCAGTCAGATGGTTGACATCCTGATTGTTCCAGCCGTTGTTTGCAAATAAAGGCTTTTAACTTCTTGAAGAATTCTCCGTGTCATCTGCTTCATTTTGAACACCGGTAACCACGACAGTACTAATAATGATGATATATGACTATTTAATGTTATACACATGCAAGTTCTATGAATAAAATAATATTTTTAAAACGCGTTTATTGATGCTTCAATAATGAAAGGTCAATAGCAAAACTGTTTTCTGCACCTGCCAGTATAATTATTGCAAAGCAAATAAGAGAGATTAGAATTGCAAATATTTTCTGAGGCAAGACTAGGGTGTTTACACCAAAAATAAGGGAACAGTAAACGAATTAGTGAATACAGCTGAGGCTAATAAGTATTATCAATGCAGTTCGGTGTTCCCTCCCACCCTCACATCTTCATGAAAGAAGTAAATGACAGAGCACTGTAGTCCCAAAATGATGTTTACAAATTTGAAGGTTCAGACATCAGAGATCTGTTTGTGAGATGCCACTCTTTATGCATTAATGGCCCAAGTTTATTTTCATTAATCTGACGCAAAATGTCATTTTCTTTGTAGTTTTATTTCCATGTTCCCTTTCCTTTCATTATTCAATGATCTTCCCACTCTTGTTAGATTTCCCACCCACTCTCTAACTGATACATTTGATAAGAGGTGCATCAAAAGGGCATGAATATCTCACCCTTCAATCTCTTCAGAGTCACAATGACGAACAAACCGATATCAGACTTGCCCTAATGCATTAAAAAATCCTGATTTTGTCACGTGCCGTGTTGTAAGCAAGAACTTTGTTTTTTGTTTGTTTCACGAATGGGTACAAGCAACTGCAGAAATACTTGCTGCAGTGCTATATAACAGGCCGCCCGCCCCCAGGTTACAACAGGGTTCCATTCCTGAGAACTGTTCGTAAATCAGAAATGAACAAAAACAGTGTGTGGGAGAGCTTCAGCTGCAAGAGGAGAGAGGGCAGGCCCAAGCAGAGCAGCCGCCAACCGGCCTCAATGACTCAGTGAGTGAGTCTGCTCAGAGCTCCCAGCTCTGCTTAGCATGACCCAGCCTTCGATGGTTGAGGCTCAGTGGAGAGAGAAGGCACATGGAAATGCTCTGTTCTCATCCCGCATTGGATGTCTGCAGCTCTGCAGCAGCCGGCAAATAAATTCCTACTCACCCCAGACGTTCATTCATATATACAAGACATCCTTAAGTTGAGCATTCAAAACCTGGGGAGGCTTGAGGGACTAAATGACCTACTCCTGCTCATTATTTCCTTGTGTGTGACATTTTGGACTAAGCCTTCATCACAAGGCTGCGAAGAATCTTTGAAAGCCATTTAAACTATACACCTAGCCTAACCAATGTTAAAACTATAAATGTTAAAACTATAAATGTTTCTGAATGCCTCTGCTATTTGGAATATTTCTAATATTTAAAAACATGTGAAAAATATTAAAAATAATTAAGTACAAAACAAACAAAAACTAAAACATTTACAATCACCTGAGGACCCTTCAAAACAATTACCTGAACCAAATTCATTTCTCTATAGCCATTCCATTCCATTCCATGTTTTCAAGAGGGAGTTTTCAAGGGGGGTATGGGGAGAAGGCAGGAACGGGGTACTGATTGAGAATGATCAGCCATGATCACATTGAATGATGGTGTTGGCTCGAAGGGCCGAATGGCCTACTCCTGCACCTATTGTCTATTGTCTATTGTCTATTGAGTTGGATAGAGCTCAGGGCTAGCGGAATCAAGGGATATAGGGAAAAAGCAGTAACGGGGTACTGATTTTGGATGATCAGCCATGATCATATTGAATGGCGACTCGATGGGGCCAAATGGCCTACTCCTGCACCTATTTTCTATGTTTCTGTCTTCATATGGATGGATGAGCTGCTCCTGGTTTAGGTTTAAGTTAGGTTTTCTGGTTAAATTCTTCAGTGTAATTGCAGCAACTTCAGTCTCTGGTGTTGGGTTCCACGAGGAGTCCAGATGTGGAGAGTAGCTCATCATGTTTGACATAGGATGCTGAGTAGGTTGACTTCCAAATGGGAATCCCAAAATTGATGCTGCTTATGTGGGAGAACGTCAGCAGTTCTATTCACAACTATGGTGATTTCCTTGCAAATTCTGGAGCAATAAAATATTGATTCTATATCTACTGGTAAAGGATATAGGTAGGCCGTTTACTTCACCATCACCAGTTTTATAAGGAATTATGGACATAGAACAACAAATAAAGACAAAACTGCTGGGAGTAACTCAGTGGCCAGGCAGCACCTCTGGAGGACATGGATAGGTGACATTTTGGGTCAAGACTTTTCTTCAGTCCGAAGAAGAGTCCCAACCTCTAACGTTGCCTATCAATGTCCTTCGGAGATGCTGCCTGATCAGCTGAGTTACTCCAGCACTTTGTGTCTTTTTTGACACACACACACCTGAAAGAATGTTACCTTACATCTTAAACACACCTTACATCTATCTCATAATTAATTTGATGTCCACTGCACCTTCCAAAGCATTTTACAACTTAGTGTTTGGATGCCCAGTTACTGTTGTAATGTTGAAAACCCATGGCGAACAAGCTGATAAATAACTGGCCCTGAAACAAAATTATAATCAATTAAAGTTGTTTCAACGATGAAATGTAATTACTTTAGAGGAAGTAACAGTTCGCTCCTTGACGCACCTGATAAAGTCATAAATCGATTAGATTATGATTTAATTCTCCAATGCTAAAGTTTCAGTTTGACTACACTTCTATCTTTCCTATTCACCATTTCAAAATGGTAATACTTTGACGGCTTCAATGACCTTGCAGTTTTGCTGAATAGATGTAGGTACACTGGCATTTTTTTCACTCTGGTACCATTGAGCAAAAAATCCTGGAAAGTTTACTTTTTGCATTTGAATGATCAAAGTTCACAAGTTATAGGAGTAGAATTATGCCATGTGGCCCATCGAGTCCACTCTGCCATTCAATCATGGCTGATCACTGTTTCCTAATCCCATTTCCCTGCTTTCTCCCTATAACCCTTGACACCGTCTTAATCAAGAATTTGTCAATCTCTGCCTTAAAAATATCCACTGACTTGGTCTCCACAGCCCTCTGTGGCAATGAGTTCCACAGATTAACTACCCTCTGACTAAAGAAGTTCCTTCTCACCTCCTTTCTAAAAGAGCGCCCTTTAATTCTGAGGCTATGACCTCTGGTCCTAGACTCTTTCACCAGTGGAAACATCCTTTCCACATCCACTCTATCTAGGCTTTTCATTATTCTGTAAGGTATGAGTAAGCATGGTTAGCAAAACTACTCTTATATCTCATTATTAGAAGGTTGTAAGGAATATGAGTCCCTTCATGAGCTGAGTTATGATGCCTGTCTTTAGTTTTAGCTGCGGCAGAATAATGAAAATTCTATGTGTTCCTTCACATCACATTCCTGACCTGTGCCTTATAGATGGTGGAAATGGCTTTGGGTAACAGGAGGTGAGGTGTGTCACTTGCTGCAGGATACCCAGCCTCTGACCTGCTCTTGCAGCCATGATCATATGCATTTATCTTGCTGGTCATATTGAGGTTCTTATCAATGATGAGCCTCAGGATGTTTTTGCTAGGAGACTTGGTGATGGTCGTTTCATCTAATGTTAGGGGTGAATGGTTTGGACTCTCTCATAATGGATATTGCCATTGCCAGAACAAAGGGTTATGCATGTGACTTACTATTTATTTGCCCAGACCTTGCCTTGAACTTTGTCTCAGTGTTGCTGCATGTTGGCATGGGCTACTTCTTTTGCTGGTGTGTAACAAGTGGAATTGAACATGATAAAATCTTCACACAGAATCCCCAGGCAACAATGAAGCTCGTCCACTCATATTTCGCCTGGGCAGCTTGCAGCCCAGTGGTATGAACATTGACTTCTCCAACTTTAGATAGTTCCTCCGTCCCTCTCTTCCCCTCCCCATTCCCAGATCCCCCACTGTCTTCCTGTCTCCACCTATATCCTTCCTTTGTCCCGCCCCCCTGACATCAGTCTGAAGAAGGGTCTCGACCCGAAACGTCACCCATTCCTTCTCTCCTGAGATGCTGCCCGACCTGCTGAGTTACTCCAGCATTTTGTGAATAAATACCTTTGATTTGTACCAGCATCTGCAGTTATTTTCTTACATTACTCGTCCATTCCTATGTATTTCAAAGATTCCTAAGCACTACTACAGGTTTTTCATTTAATCTTCCACAGCTCCTTGCCATGTTGTTTCTGGACATCTCCATTTTCACTTAACTTCGGGAATCCATCTTATTGCTCTTCCAGTGATGAAATTAACTTCAACGATTATGCTGAACGTACAACTTTCCGCGCTCCATGACGCATGAAGACTAAGAACAAAACTGCACTGGCAACAGAAGGAGAACAACTCCGCAAATATACTTCCAAATCTCTGTCTGACGGTTCGAAGAATCACTTGCAAAATTACTGTTGTGAATTGGCGGATCTTTTCCAGAAGAACAGTTCTTTAGTAAACCAAATTTCCAATAAACCGGTAGGTGGGTAATCCAAGAGATGTAGTTAGGAGCTACTCCGTGTGCCACTCTGATGTCTGTGTGGAGTCTGTGCACACTTCTTTGAAGTTCTGGTTTCCTCCCACATCTCAAAGACATGCTGGTTGGCAGGTTAATTGGCCACGATAAACGATCCTCCATTGGGATGGGAGAATCAGAAGGAAGTTGATGTGCTTCTGCAAAATTATAATTTACATGGTGATATTTCAGGAATATGTTTGATGAGACTGAACTGGGAGCCAGCATAGAATTGATGGGCCAAATGGTCTCCTATTTTGAAAGAAAATACTTTAAATATAATATTTATGCAGGACACTGAACTACAGTTGTCATATTTGGTGCTGGAATTGCCTTCAATAGACACAATCTTTTTCCTTTCTGCAAGGTATGACTCGTACCACTGGAGTGCTTTCCTTTTGATTTTGATGTCACACTTTGGCAAAGCTATTTTGACATTGCCTCCCAAACTTGCAACTTCTTCAACCAAGAACAAGAACAACAGACACATGGTAGCACAAGCGCCTTGACTAGCCCTTCCAAACCACCCATCATTGTGTCTTGGACGTATACTGCAGTTCTTTCATTGTCACTGGAACTCCCTCCACAACTGCACTGTGGGTGTAGCTTCACGGAAAGGATTGCTCACATTCAAGGATCCAACCTACTCAATGGCAATTAGGGATGTACCAGCCTTGGCGCGTATCCCATATGCAAATAACAATAGCTGCTTATCTTTTAAGTTTTGCAAAGGAAATAATGGACGTGGATTATATCCGGGACAGAGAGTCATAGAGTCATACAGCACTGAAACAGGCTCTTCGGCCCAACTTGCCCATGCCGACCAAAGTACCTCATCTACGCTTGTCCCACCTGACTATATTTGGCCCATATTCCTCTAAACCTTTCCTATCCACATCCTAATGAGAAATGATTTTGAAGAACAATTTTATTACTATATACGTAAACATATCAACCTTTTTCCAAGATATCATCAAAAGCATTGCGCCAACTGTTGGAGTAATGTCCCAGAGAACTCTCCAACCTCTAAATTGTGATAAAGACGTTTAACATTTCCTTTGAACCACTAGAACGTGCAGATGGAACATCAGTAGCATTTCATTTGAAGGTTATTTGCCTCTACTTGGCTGATAGTTTGGTCTCTGCAGTAATAAGATTTTAGAAATCCTGTCGCTCCCATAAAAAAAACGCCACCAGATTCTCGTTTTGTTCAAATTAATGTCCTTTTTCGGAACAAGCAAAAGGGAAAGTTATATAAATTTACTTTAAAAGAAAATCAGCAGTATTATTTAAGTCAGAAAATAAAGAAAGGAAAATAATGATTCAAAATCTTTCCAGGAAATTCTAAAAGGAAGCATATGGCGTTTTATTTATGATAATACTTGACGGAAATTCTTGGATGTAGGTAACATTCCAGTATTGTTTACGTGTGTTATTTTGGCATGGTAGGAAGCAGCTTGTTAGGCATGCTCCAGTTCCTACCTTAGTGTCTAAAACTGCTCCACTTGCTCACGACCATTATCTTTCTCCCCAATATGGGGAGAAAGCAGGAACGGGGTACTGATTTTGGACGATCAGCCATGATCTCATATTGAATGGCGGTGCTGGCTCAAAGAGCCGAGTGGTCTACTCCTGCACCTATTTTTCTATGTTTCTATGTTTCTGTTGATGCAGCAGCCAACATCAAATTCAGCAATCCGTGATGTACTTAATGGAGAGCAGTTTTCATACCCTTTAATCCTGGGCTGCTTAAACTGTTGTAATGTTTACAATTGCCAATCATATCTATAATAAAAGGGGGAATTAGTCATGGTAAGAAAATGCTTCCATCTACTTTGATTAAGTGTGCTTATCAAAATTCCATCAGTGACAGTAACCATCCTTCCACCGAAGATAAACACAAAAATGTTGGAGCAACTCAGTGGGTCAGAAGGGTCTTGACCCATTCCTTCTCTCCAGAGATGCTGCCTGTCCCGCTGAGTTACTCCAGCATTTTGTGTCTATAATAAGTGTAATGCACTTGCTGAAAGAAAACATATTATTACTGTGCCAAGATGCTACATTTTTCTATTGTTATTTGTTCAACCTGTGCTTATGTATGACCAAAGTGGAATAATTTTGTCACAGAGGGAAATTAAAAACCGCTGTAAAGACTTAGCTAAAGAATGCTGCTACAATGATGCACCATATTTTTTATCACAAGATGTGATGTATATAATTTATTAAATGGCTACCTTAAACAATCCTAATGGAAATTTCTTTCCTACACAATCCCATTTAGCAAATTCAATACAGGAATAAAGTGAATCAGTAAATTCCTAAAGGAGAAAGATAGGTCATTCCCTGGGTACTCCATTCTGGTTAAGTTTTAGTCCACCTTTTTTAGGTTATGTAATGACAAGGAACAGCAGATGCTGGCTTACCAAAGAAAGACACAAAATGCTGGAGAAACTCAGTGGGTCAGGCAGCATCTCTGGAGAATATGTTTCGGTTCAGGACCCTTCTTCAGTCTATTTTTAGATTTTTCTTTAGATTACGTATTTATTTTAAATGTACATTGATGGCTATTATTCTTCTTGTATTCAGATTGTTTTCATAAACTTTATTCAAAGCCGAACCAAGAAACAAATTGAATGTTAAAGAAACCATTGCAAGACCAAACAAGAAATTAACTTTGATGCATAAACACAAAAATCTTTATTATGTCCCTCACTCAGTCTTATTTGTGAAGTGGTATTTTCCCTTTATATATAATTTCTCAAATGGCAGAGCAGATTTGGATAATGATTCGATGACCCTTACAAGGTCAAAGTTGCAGTTGTTAATCAGTGATGAATTATTTGAACCACCAGAGATCCTCAAAATGGTTCTGTAAGAAAATAACTGCAGATGCTGGTACAAATCGAAGGTATTTATTTCACAAAATGCTGGAGTAACTCAGCAGGTCAGGCAGCATCTCAGGAGAGAAGGAATGGGTGACGCTTCGGATCGAGACCCTTCTTCAGACTGATGTCAGGTGGGCGAGACGAAGGAAGGATATAGGTGGACAGGTGGAGAACTGGGAAGGGGGAAGGGAAGAGAGGGACAGAGGAACTATCTAAAGTTGGAGAAGTCGATGTTCATACCGCTGGGCTGCAAGCTGCCCAGGCGAAATATGAGGTGCTGTTCCTCCAAATTCCAGTGGGCCTAACTATGGCACTGGAGGAGGCCCGTGACAGAAAGGTCAGATTGGGAGTGGGAGGGGGAGTTGAAGTGCTCAGCCACTAGGAGATCAGGATGGTTGAGGCGGACTGAGCAAAGGTGTTGAGCGAAACGATCGCCAAGCCTGCGTTTGATTTCGTCAATGGAAATAAGTTGACATCTAGAGCAGTGGATACAATAGATAAGGTTGGAGGAGGTGCAGGTGAACCTCTGTCTCACCTGGAAAGACTGTTTAGGTCCTTGGATGGAGTTGAGGGGGGAGGTAAAGGGGCAGGCGTTGCATCTCCTGCAGTAAGCGGTAGATAGACTGTTGGAGCCTGTAGTCCGGGGTGGGGTCCGAATAAGTGGTAGATAGATGGTTCTGGCCATTTCGCTTTGGGGGCACCTGCTTACCTGATCGCTATCTGTTAACTCCTTATGGTGTAGGAAGGAACTGCAGAAGCTGGTTTAAACTGAAGATAGACACAAAAAGCTGGAGTAACTCAGCGGGTCAGGCAGCATCTCTGGAGAGAAGGAATGGTGATTAGAGTGGTAGAGCCTGAAGAAGGGTCTCAAACTGAACCATCACCTATTCCTTTTCTCCAGAGATGCTGCCTGAACTACTTTAGTTTAGAGATAGCAGATGCTTGTTTACCAAAGAAGGAAACAAAATGCTGGAGTAGCACAGCAGGTCGAGCAGCATTTCAGGGCGAGGATCAGGGATGGAGAATTATTGGGCTGGAAGAGCAATAGTTTGCAGAGATCACTGAGCAGTGGCCAAAGGGTCTGTAAATCCAATCCATGTGAGGAAAGAAGTCGTGTTAATTGGTTGCTTGATAGATTTGGAAATGCATCTTTAAGACCAAGCAACCAATTTGCTGCATTTTGTGGCACATCACTGCTTTTGCACAGATGGCTATCTGAAGCAGACTGTGGAAGGTCTGCTGAGAAGCTCTCCAGCTAAGCAAGCCAAATGTAGTAAGCATATGCTAATATATAGAAAGCACTCGCACAGGCAGACTGTAAGGTCCCAGGCTTGATCTATGGTTTGTGCCGATTCGTTTTGTCGCTCTTAAATGCAGGATTGAAAATAAAATCCCGTCCACTGACATGTCTATCGAGTGTGTAAGAGTGAAGTGCAGAAGGCTACCTGGCTCTGCTGATCATCCACTGCTCAGTCACCTGCTGCCGCACACTGCCAAAACCTACAGGTGAAGAAAGGACAGTTGGCTGATGTAACATGCTGGCTGCAGACATGCGTGAAACTGTAAACCAATGTGAATCAACGCATTTAAGACAGAACATTTTTTTAGCATTTAAATTATACTTGGGCGTGCATAATGTTGGTGGACGTTTCTACACTCAAAGCTTAACTGGAGTGATTCGAGACTTGCAATACTTTTAGTAACTTCCACAAGTAACAGCTGTAAAGATTTGGTTTGGCCAGAATAGCCAAAGCAGACAGAGTTCTTCTGCTCAGCAATAACGTTATTTAAGTCTTTAATATATTGGTACAAATTTAACTTATTCAACTGATCATTTGTTGATTAGTACGGGTGTCAGGGGGTATGCGGAGAAGGCAGGAGAATGGGATTGAGAGGGAACGATGGGTCAGCCATGATTGAATGGCGGAGTAGACTTGTTGGGCTGAATAGCCTAATTCTGTCCCTATAACTTATGAACAAAACCAAATATTTGATTGAATCGATGATTGAAAAACACAACATGGAGCCTGGCTCTTCGGCCCACTGAGTCTATGCTGACCGTCAATCATCCATTCACATTAGCTCTAAGTTATCCCACTTTCACATCCACTCCCTATTAGGGGCAATTTACAGAGGTCAATCAACATACAAATTCGCATGTCTTTGCAATGTGGGAGGAAACCAAAGCACCCTGAGAAAAAATGCAGCTTAAAGGGAGAACGTGCAAACTCCACACAGACAGCACCTGAGGTCAGGCTTGAACCTGGGTCTCTGGCGCTCTGAAACAGCAACTCTTCCAGCTGTGCCACTCTAATCAATGCAATAATTAATAATAAGCATCTAATATGCACTTTTTTTGGTCTAGGATAGTATTTTGTGCAGCTTTATAAGTGAAACACTACTTTATTTTATTAAAAGGTTCTATTCATTCCTTTCCTCTTTTTTTTCAAACAATTCTCACATTTTCATAAGTGGTATTTGCTTTTCAAATCTTTTTCAGTTCCTTTCTTTCTCTGTAAATTTATATTGGGAAATCGTGTATTTGTTAGAAGAAAGCATTCTCAAAGCGGGCAATTGCTGCCTCTAATCTAATGCGGCAATGCGGCCTCTAATCTGAACCAAGCGAGCATGCCAGGCTATTGACAGGGATTAGAATACCTTTAAGGAGCTTTTCTCAATTATTAGTTTTGCTGTGTTCCCCATAAACAAGGATTAAATGTGATCCGAAGGCCCCTGGATTTCTGCCCCAAGAGTATTTGTAGCTTTTCAGAAAAATAAATGAGCATTTGTAACTTGCCTCAGTCCGGGCAAGTTGTGTTCAGCAAGTTAATAAGTACAAAGGCAATTGACGGTTGACTGCACTTTCAAGTGTAAAGCTGGTTTAACTACAGGAATTGCAGGTTTGCTCACCATCAACTTTAAACGTGCATTTGGATTTAAGGTGTGGTTGGATTCCTTTATAGGTTTTGAATTTTTTCTCTGCTGTTGGGTAAAAGAACAAGAGCTGGTACATGGATAGGACAGGTTTGAAGGGATATGGGCCAAACGCAGGCAGGTCGGACTAGTGTAGCTTGGACATGTTGACCGGTGTGGGCAAGTTGGGCTGAAGGGCCTGTTTCCACACTGTATCACTTTATGACTCTATATGGCAATAGAAAGTTGTACAGAACCTACTGAAACCCCCAATCCCCCCCGACACCAGCATCCCAATGCTTCCATTGGTTTCAAGATGGCCAATTGACCACCAATTCATTGATTGTCTATAACCTAGCTGGTTGGCTACAGCAAATGACTGACCATCAATTAAATTGAAGGCTAGCTTAACAAGTTTTGTTTCTGTGCTTGCACCATTCCATAAAGTTATTCCTCCTCCTTGGAGATAATAACTTATAAAGTTAAATCTAAAATGATTCCTGCTATTGCACATTTCTCGGGATGCAAGTCTGTGCAGCTCACTTGGTACTTTGCTGAAGAGTTTACAAAGCCTTGTCGGATGGGAGAGCTAGTTTGAAGATTCACTATGAGCACTTGGACCAAATGGCCTCCTGATTTGCAACATTCTCTGTTGTAGAAGTTGGTTTAGACAATAGACAATAGGAGGAGGCCATTCGGCCCTTCAAGCCAGCACCACCATTCAATGTGATCATGGCTGATCATTCTCAATCAGTACCCCGTTCCTGCCTTCTCCCCATACCCCCTGACTCCGCTATCCTTAAGAGCTCTATCTAGCTCTCTCTCGAATGCATTCAGAGAATTGGCCTCTGAGGCAGAGAATTCCAGATTCACAACTCTCTGACTGAAAACCTTTTTCCTCATCTCAGTTCCAAATGGCCTAGCCCTTATTCTTAAACTGTGGCCCCTTGTTCTGGACTCCCCCAACATCGGGAACATGTTTCCTGCCTCTAACGTGTCCAACCCCTTAATAATCTTTAATTTCTCTGGAAATGTTTGCTCTAAGATGTTGCAGAATTCCAGATCCAGATTTATATATACATTGGGACCAGAACTGAAAAGACACTTTAATCAGGGGCAGTTGCATTTCCACTGATATTTTAAATATATAAATTAAGAAAAATCTTTGTGGTTATTATCCTTCCTATGGTTTCAAACTTCCAGCTGAGGGTGTACATTTTTTCAAGTCCACTGATTGTAAAGTTAGGCATACACCACTAAATATTCCTTCAAGAATGGTTTTTAATATTGGTTATTCGGTGGCACAGTTTCTGTTCATAATTGGTAAGGCTTCCAACTGACAACGCAGACGTAGAAAGTATACACGCTTTGCTATTTGGCATTATTTTAAGCCGCGGGGATTATTTTGCTTTCAGAAGATTGTGCTCTATATACTGGCAAACAGCTTTTTTCATTACCACAACAATGAGGATTGTGACAGGATTGATCACAGCTCAGTGTGAAGTGTCAAATGCCGTTAGAATTTCAGTAATGCCGCTGTCATTTATAGAGTGAAGGTGCAATATATATGCATAGGAAAATGTATTTATTATTTCTGAATTATGCCTGGAACTTAACAAAAAAACGATGCTGTCTCCCACCCTGTGAAATTCTTATGCTTCTTCATCACTTGCCAGTTACAATTTTCAAAAAGAAAATACAGTTCTCTATTATGAGGGATCTTGCCATAAGGAATCTCCTAACATACATTGACCATAGAACAATACAGCACAGGAATAAACACTTTGGCCCATAATGTCAGTGCTGGTTGTTGCCAATTAAAACTTATCTCATCTGCCGACACATGGTCTACATCCTTCTGTTC
Source organism: Rhinoraja longicauda (assembly GCF_053455715.1). NCBI lineage: Eukaryota > Metazoa > Chordata > Chondrichthyes > Rajiformes > Arhynchobatidae > Rhinoraja > Rhinoraja longicauda. Next base: position 13,168,122 of record NC_135979.1, read on the forward strand.
TCTGCAGCGCTAGATTAAGGAGAACAGGAACAATTTTGTGAATGGTAGTGTTTTCACAAAAGGTGGTGACATCCTTTAAGATGTGCTAAGATCCAGAAGGTCAGTAAAGGTGTGAACTTTGTCAGTCACGGAAGAACCTGGTTTCACATTTTACACGTTTTGTGAATGTAAACTTTTCCTTTGCTTCGGAATAATGGAGAGAATTTGGACGGTGACAGTGAGAACATAAGTGTAAGAAAATAACTGCAGATGCTGGTACAAATCAAAGGTATTTATTCACAAAATGCTGGAGTAACTCAGCAGGTCAGGCAACATCTCAGGAGGACATAATGACTGTAAAAAAGCAGCCCACTCGTTTACCCATTTCCTCTCTCCAGAGATGCTGCCTGTCCCGCTGAGTTACTCCAGCATTTTGTATCTACCACTAGTTCTTGGATTGTGTGGGCGTCAAACGGAATGGAGTGCTACAAAACTAAAACTTAAATGCATTCCAGATCGAAGTTCTCAATCCAAATTTAAATTATCTTTAAAAATTGTTATGACTGCATAATAATCATAAAGTCTAAATTAAAAAATTATGCTCCTTATTCTTGGAGCTCTGTGAGTGCTTTCCACATTTGCAGATTAACAAACAGAGGATTGTCCCGATCAGGCACCATCTCCTGCAGCACATCGAGCTACTGAGCCACATAACCTGTGCAACTTCATTAATAGGATAAAATGGTTCCATGTACAGGTCTTCTGCCAGCACTTTGCCCAATATTATAGCCATAGAGTGATACAGTGTGGAACAGGCCCTTCGGCCCAACTTTCCCACACCGGCCAATGTGTCCCAGCTGCACTAATCCCACCTGCCAGAATTTGGTACATATCCCTCCAAACCTGTCCTATCCATGTACCTGCCTAACTGCTTCTTGATGGGATTTGCCAATATCAATGAATGGACAAAAGATGTTAATATCCTATTTAATATATTCAATTGTAGCCCTCGGGATGTAGATTCTGAGGAGTAAACGATGACCTCATTGAGTTATCAATGGTTCAATGATTCTTTATTGCCACGTATGCACTGCACAGTGAAATTCTTTTTGCATAAGTTACACATTAACTAGTCACCATATTTTGGTGCAATTTACAAACATCCAATGTCCGGTCCACGTGCCCAATGTCCTGGAGCGGCTCCTGATCCAGGTAAGCTCCATGCCTCGGCAGCGCCTCCTCCGTCGCCCTCGACCGGCTCAGCCCGCGAACCGATGTTCCTCTCCTCACCCAACTGCCTCTGTGTCCTGGGAGCGTCTCCTGCACCCGACCTTGAAGGCGCTGGAGGCAATACTCCAGTCCCTCTCCTACCAGCCCACTCCTTGCATCCGTCGTTGCCCGCAGCCCCCTCCTCCGCGACTCCCTGGTCTTCAGGACCGAGCTCAGCGGCTTCCGACCTTCCCCCCAGCTCCCCGGGTCTTCCTTCACGGCATAGTGTTGGTAGTGTTCACGATGCTTTAACAATGGAGCACCAAAGGAAATGTTGCTCTTTCATATTTCAGAGCATTGACTTACTCTTGATTAAAGGCACTTCATGAGAGCCCTGAAGCTTTTAGCTGCATTTTTCAGTTCAAGTGGGCAAAAAACGTTTCGATATGCCCGCTCCTCCCACCCGCATTGAAATTGTCATTAAAAAGCCCATTACTGTCAGATACAGCAGTTACCTGAAGTCAGATGATTCACCAGTGGGTGTGTACAAGTGAAACTACTACAGTGTGCAATGGGTGTTGGTGAGTAAGAGGTTTCAGTGAGGTGGGATGGATAGAGCAAATCGACATTGGCATCAGATGCGATGTCTGATGTTGGTGTAAGATAAGTAGCCAATTAGTAAGCAGCTGATGAATATTTTCTGAGAGGTAGGTTTCAACTTTATGAGCTGTCAGTAAAGATGAGTACAGTTTTAATCAGAGTGCTGGGAGTTGGAGGTAGATTCGAGTTTTGTATCTGGTAAGTGGCAATATCTATTTTTAGTTTTGAGATACAGCATGGAAACAGGCCCTTCGTCTCACCAAGTCCACGCTGACCAGCGATATCCGTACATTAGCACTATCCTACACAATTTGGAGACAAATTACAATTTTACCAAGCCAATTAACCTACAAACCTGTACATCTTTGGAGTGGGGGATGAAACCAGAGCACCCGGAGGTCACGGGGAGAACATACAAACTCCGTAGAGACAAGTACCCATAGTCAGGATCGAACCCGGGTCTCTGGCGCTGTAAGGTAGCGACTCTACCACTGTGCCACCATGCTGCCCAACATTTAAGATTTTAAATATTACCAAATTGCTGGCAGGATAACAAAGATACGTTAAAAAGATATGTTTTTAAAAAATCCCTTTTTCAGAATCTGTATGTCTCTAATAAGGCATTTATTGCTTGCTGATGAGAAGTTGGTGGAGAGATCTTCTGAGGTCACTGCAGTCCTTCTGGTGAAGGTATTCCCAGTCTGCTGTTGCCAGGAGTTCCAGGATTTACACTCACTGACAATGAAGGAATGACACTAAACTTCCAAGTCAGGATGGAAGGTAATCTGCAGGTCCTGAAACTCCTGGCGAACAGCACAGTGGGAAAAGACCTTCACCAGAAGGACTGCAGTAGCCCAAGAAGATGACTCACCATCAACTTCAACAAATCCATACACCTAGTGCACTCAAGCTTGTTGTAAAGGGATATATGGATTTGGGAAATGCCAAGGTTAATAACTTCAGTACATTTTGTAGATGGTACATAATGGATCCACGTCACAGTGGTGGCAGACAGAATGAATGTTTGGATCAATTGAAATCAGTGGCTTTGTTGTTCAGGACAGCACTGAATTCCTTGAGGATTGTTGGAGATGCACTCAACCGGGCTCGTGAAGACCCTATCATTACTTTGCTGACTTGTAGTGGAATGGGGTTGGGGTGTCAGGAGATGAGTACACCTGGCCTCTTGGTCAGTTCTTGTGGCCATTAACTATTAATGGGGCTGGTTCAGTCACACAAATTCTAAATTTCTGGTGGTTCCTCAAGGAAGTTGACAGTGAAGGGCTGGGTGATGGTAATGCCATTGAAGGTGAAAGGTGACAGACACAAAATGCTGGAGTAACTCAGCAGGACAGGCTGATAGAAGGAATGGGTTGAGACCTTTCTGCAGAAGGTGAAGGGTAGCTGTTTCAATTGCTTCTTATATGCAGGTTGTCTGCCTAACGCTCTTACATGGCACAAATATTATTTTCCACTAATCAGCCTAGGTTGTTTCTAGGTGTTGTGCTGTGCAGGCATGTGTTGCCTCATTCTCTCGCGGCATGCAGCCAGAATTAAACATTGTGCAATACACAGCAAAGCCACACTCGTTAAGTTATGACTTGTAGCAAGATTAATGATGAACAGTTGTGGAAGGTGGGGCCCCCGAGACATTGCCTTGAGAAACGTCTTCAGTGATATACTGGGAGGATTGACCTCAACCACCTTCCTTAGTGTGAGTTATGTTTCTAACCACTGCAGTGTTTTTATCTTGATCATCTGATAGATATCACTGTTGCAAATATACTGAAACACCTTGGCTAGAGGCACTGTTAATTCTGCAATACAGGACTTCAATATATCTAGGACGTTGTAGTCCCAAAATCTTTGTTGTCATCAGCTCCCTTTTGATATCACGAGTGAATTAAATTTGTGGAAGGCTATTTTCTGTGAGAGTGGGATCTTTAATGCATAAAATAATTACATCATTAATACATCCGAAAGTGGGATAACATAGAACCAGTGTGAACAGGTGATCAATGGTCAGCGTGGACCAAATGGCCTGTACCCATGCTGCATCTTTCAATACATCAAGGTTAGGATAGGTGATGCATCATGGCTACAGCATGTCTAGGACTTCCTGCACATCAGTGAAATCCAGAAAAAAAACCTTCTGCAGTGAGCACTTTCATCTTGAAGAGCTGTGGTTCAGTCATTGAACTGGAGGCCGGGGCATTGATACTGTGGCACATCAGGGAGGGGGTAGTTACCTGGATGCCATGTGCCAGCTACACCCCTTAAGATGAGATCTTCCGATTTGGTCGGAGATCAGGGATGGAGGAATGCGAGGGCTCGTGAGGCAGAAATGGACATTCGGAGGGCCAGGAGCCTTTGCAATTGTCTAATGGGATTGAAGTTCTTTCATATTATTTGAACGGGAGTGGGAGCTGTGGGGTGGATGAGCTAACTGATCACAATCCCATTAAATATTCGCAAGACTATTCAAAAGACTGAGTTGCCTGCCCAGAGCCAAGACTGGAAAGGAGCTTAGAGCAGAAGGGTGGAGGATCCAATTGTCATGGTACATGTATGAACCAATGCTGCAAGCAGGACAAAGAATGGGCTACATGGTCACGCAATGGTGGAGTTGCTGCCTTACAGCAACATGACCAGGTTCGATCCTGACCACGGGTGCGGTCTGTATGGAGTTTGTGCGTTCTCCCCGTGACCTGTGTGGGATTTCTCCGGGAGCTCCGGTTTCCTCCCACACTCTGACGTAAAGTTTGTAGGCTAGTTGGCTTGGTATAATTATAAATTGTCCCTAGTGTGTGTAGGATAGTATTCGTGTGTGGGGATTGCTGCTCGGCATGGACTCGGTGGGCCTAAAGGTCTGTTTTTGTGTTGTATCTCTAAACTAAAAGGGTTTGATATAGTCAGTATGTGAAGCCAGACACCAAATTATCAGAGCCCCAAAAAGTTTTTAATTTCTGGTTTGTTACCAGAGCCATGTGCAAATTGGCTTCAGAAAAAGTAAATGCCTGGCTCAAAGACGGGTGTGCAAGGGATCCATCCCAGTTCACAGGCATCAGTACCAATACTGAGGAAAGTGGGCAGCTGCACCTGAACTATCTGGGACCAATGTTCCAATGAGCCACCTAAGTGGGAAAGTAAATGCTGGAGAGAAAAGGATCAAAAGCATGAAGATTTGGGAAAGCAGAGTGGAGGCAAGGTTAGATTAGTGAAGGCAAGACAGGTGATGTGTAATGGCTGCAGTACGTGGGAGCTTCTGGTCACCGGTGTGATCGAGAAGCAGACATACCTGCAGTATATTCTCATTTTCCATACTGTCTCAGAGAGGGTACAGATCCAAGAGCAAATCAATGGATAATTCTAGAGCTTGCACAGATAGTAAGACAAACTAAAGGTTCTCTATATGAAACAATGGCGTGAGAACACCATCATCATCCTCGATCAGTGTACACCCCACCAGAAGTGCAAGGTATCTCTTTGAAGAACTAGCAAGCACCTTTAGCCAGAAGTACAGAATGGATGATGACCTTGTATAATCTCACTCCAATGTTCCCAACATCATAGATACCCATAAGGACACAAAGTACTGGAGTAACTCAGTGGGTCAGGCAACATCTCTGGAGAACATTGATAGGTGATATTTTGGGTCGGTACCCTTCTTAACGTCTGAATACGTCTGAAGGGTCCCGACCCAAAATGTGACCTAGCCGTGTTCTCCAGAGATACTGCTTGACCTGCTGAGCTACTCCAGCACTTTGTGTCCTTTTTTTAAACCAGCATCTGCAGTTTCTAGTTCCTAGATACCCATGTATGGCTACGACAATTTATGTGACATTACACACTAGTTAGGTTGATGGGATATATCCACAAGCTCGGATATCCAGCACAGAAATCCTGCAGAGCGGAGCCAGTTAATCACACGAGCATCTTACTTGTGTTAGCCCTCCAAAGGAAATTAGTGTAATGGGGCCCTCTTGTGGCTAAAGGAATAAACTGCTGCTCAGAACCGATTTGAATTTCGCAGCAATGATGTACATATGCACAAGGTCCTGAAAACATATCAATGTTTGGATTAAAGTGAAGTGCCGCAGAATAAAGGATTCCATGAAATAATTGGAGTTTCCATTGCAAACAGGCTTGTGGCAGACTCCTGTAATTGATAGAGAGAGAATGGACAAGCTTCTGAACTGAATTAGATTCTCAGTTTATGATTTGCTTTAAAATATCAAAATGTCTTTCATTGACAAAATTTGTGCAGCATTATAATCCGGAACAATAATAGATCAGCTAGACATTATCTTGGGAAGATAAATCAGCTTAAAAATGAGAATGAGAATTTCTTATTCTCATGGAGAGCTTCTAGTGCCATAACAGTCACACAAACATTTAAAAGGATCCCAACCCAAAATATCATCTGTCCATGTTCTCCAGGGATGCTGCCTGTCCCGCTGAGTTACTCCAGCACTTTGTGTCCTTTTGTGTAAACCAGCATCTGCAGTTCCTGGTTTCTACAAAATTTCACACCGTTGTTTTACTCTCCACTTTTCTATCAATTCCCTGAGTTTATATAAAACTAACTTACACTCCAGGTACAATTTAGTGGTCAATTAATCTACCAACCTTTATGTCTTTGGGATGCGGGAGAAAACAAGACTACCTGAAGAAACTCATATTCACAGAAAAAATATATAAACTCCGCAGGCAGCATGTATGGCCAGGATTGAACCCATCGTTTTGGGAGCTGTGGCAGCAACTCTACTGGCTGTATCACTGCTACCTCAACATGCTAGTTTCAATGGACGCAATAATACTGCCAAATATCGAATTAATTTTCTGTAGTAATTGACAAAGCCTTAGTTTATCCTTCCATTCGAGCATACCATTCGAGCAACTGAATTAGCAGAAACTCATACATTTTTAAGTATTAACTCAAATTCACTGTCACAAGCTTTGAAATTTGGCTTTAATTGAATTGATTCTTAACAATACTTTCAGTAACTGTTACGTTGCAAGTATACATCACAAATTAAATATCAATTACACAAAATAGCAAATCATTAAAATACATAATGCGGCCTCATGATAACTTGCCAATAGAAAGGTCATTGATAATTGCATTAAACTTAAGTTTGCATTGCATTTCGGTGCAAAACTAAATTATGTACAAAAGACAGGAATATACAAAAAAAGCATTGCTAATCTTTTGCACTAATTTTTAAAGTGAGGAATGGAACAGTATAGCAATATGACTAATTAGCTACCAATAATCGGGATCATCATGGCTTACTGGAGCAAAACACATTGGAGATGCTGGCAATAGGAAACAAAGAGGGGTACTGGGCTCCAATGTCGACTTTGTCCCCACTGATGTTACTAGCTCTGCTGAACACTTCAAGAATTACTCTTTGCATCATGGACATAACTGCCTACTTTGTTAATTTGCAAATCTGGTTTAAGTGGCTGAATTTTATTCAATTCTGCCGTGTCCACAACTAATGCCTACCTAGTTAGCTTCATAAAAAAGTACATTATTATAATACAAAACCTTCCAAAAATCAGACAATTGTTCTCTGTAACAACCAAATTCCCTATTGCTGTTTATATCTAGACTGATTCATAAATGGATTTAAGCATCTTGGAAATGGGGGAGAATAAGAGAACTAGAGTTAGATACAAAATGCTGGAGTAACTCAGCGGAACAGGTAGCATCTCTGGAGAGAGGAAATGGGTGATGTTTTGGGTTGAGACCCTTCTTCAGACCTGAAACATCACCCATTCCTCCTCTCCAGAGATGCTGCCTGTCCCACTGAGTCACTCCAGCATTTTGTATCCATCTTCGGTGTAAACCAGAATCTGCAGTTCCTTCCTACAGAAGAGAATTAAAGTGATCAGGATTCTCTATAACTTGTGAAATTTTATAAGTATCAAACATGGTGCAGATAATCAGACCCTGACCACAGTTTCAACATAAAGTGAAATGCAAAATCTTCCCTCATTATTTATGGAACCTTGGATAGCAGTGAAACACACAGCAATAGTGACTGGATTGCAAAAATATTTCATTTTTGCACTAAAATGTTAACATTATGCAAGGTGCAGTACAAATGTTTTATATACACAGGTTTTCTACAGTTAAAATGCATTGGATAGGAATTTCCCAGGTCTGACATTTACAAATATGATGTACTCATGTCATTTCCCAGTCCATAAAAAGAGGAAACCTATCAGGCATCTTGGGTTCATACTATTCAAATTCTCTGCAACTTTTGTGCAGATACAATTGTTCCAAATTAGAAAGAGTTGGAAGTACAAATTATTTAGCTTCATGTTTTTCTTGCAATATCTGGTTAAACCAAGATAATCCAGTGCAAGTGAACCAGTTGTCAACCACAGCAGCTTCCTTCACGACTTGCATGATTCCCCCAGAGATTCTGCCTCACCCACTGACTTGCACAATCATTTTGTGTCTATCTTCCAGCACCTGCAGTTCCTTCCTCCACAGGACTATTCAGAACTTGGTTTCTCTGTTCAAGAACCTATTCCTACCGTAGCTCACTATATTTCCTTCTGCTTATCTGTCTTCCAGACTCAAGGTCCTGGTCTCTACTCAACATGTAGAAACTTGCAAAGCAGCTCCATGAGGCTGTCCCAATTGTTGACCAGCTTTGTGAAATTGTGCCCACCCTTGGTCACACCACTAACTATCATGAGAGTAAAGGGAAGAATACTTTCTAAGGAAAGTGAAAGGTTAGCATGAAAACAAGTGGTGCAACTTACCAATTAAACTTTGCCAGGAAATTCCCATTCATTATTAAAAACTTAATTCTGTGCCTCAATCTGCAAAGGTTTTGAATTCTATTCCAACATTTTTCATTTATATTATCTATCCAAAGCAAGCTATATTTCTATTACAAAGTTCAATATAATTGACAAATTCAAGGGGAAGTGGAAGGGATTATGGCCTGTAAACTCTGAGAAAGAAAATTCAAAGCAAAATGGAAAGACAGATACAGGACAAGGAATATGTTCAGATGTACTGCATATCTTGGATGTTTATTGCCACAAATCCTCTGTGCGACCAAACTTAAAGACTAGGCCCCTGCAAACAAACAAAACAATTCTAAAAGTTAGGATTTCAGTGCAATAATTGTAAGACAATTTAAATGGTTAGAGCAAGTATGTCGTTTATGGAAGCTTTAGGAATAGGTCTCATGTATAATTCCAGTCTCCTTTTCTACTTACCCAAAGAAGATAAATGCATTTTGGAAAAAGACAGCAATACCAGGGTAAACATCAGGCTTCTCTAAGGAGGGAAATAAATCCAATTTCATTTGTACAATAAAAGTAATTGGAAGCATATAAAACAGACAAAAAATAATGCAGAACATTTGCAATTGAACTGAAGCATCGTTCATGTCCCAGTCATTAGTACAAAGAGGTTTATGATTTTGCTCAGTCAATGTCAGCTCTACAGAGCAATCCAGCTAGTCCCACACTATCCACCTTTAACCCTGAAAGATGTTGCGTCAAGTAATCATCAACCTTCCTTTTGAAAGCCGTAACCTGCTGGCTGATAATCAGTTTAGAATTTACCAGGACCACTTTGCTCTAGACCTCATCACAGCCTTGAATCAAAAGTGGACCAAACTCCAGGTGGACAGAAAAAAAGTGTCAAATATCAAAAACCTCTGGCTAAACCGAAGTCAATAGGCATGAGTGGGAGAGCATTCCCATGGCTGGAGTCATAACTTACATAAAGGAAGACAGTGGAGATTGCTGGCAGTCAATCATTCTGGACCCAGGACATCACTGCAGGCATTTCCCAGGACAGTGTCCTGGGCCCAGCCATCTTCAACTACTTTATCAATGACCTTCCTTTTAATAAGGTCAGGAGTGGGGTTCTTTAGTTTTGATTGCCCAATATTCAATTCCTTTCACAATTGCTCAGCAAATTAATCAGTTCATGCCTTCATTCAGAAGACCCAAGCAACGTTCAGACATGAGCTGATAAAGCAGTGAGCCAGGCAATGACCATTTCTAATGAGAGATAGCCAACTAACTACCTACTGTGGAGGTGTAGGAAGGAACTGCAGATGCTGGTTTAAACCAAAGATCAACATAAAAAGCTGGAGTAACTCAGCGGGTCAGACAGCATCATGATCCGCTGAGTTACTCCAGGTTTTTGTACCTACTGTGGATGTTCAATGACATTACCATCACTCGCTAACCACACAATCCTCAGAAAACCCAACATCCTGGGTTTCTCCATTGACCAAAAACATAACTGAACCAGCCACAGAAATACAGCTACAAGAGTAGACCAGAAAATGGAGATCTTGTGGTGGGTGATTCACCTCCTGGCAGCCCAAAGATGATCCACCATCTACAAGCCAAGAGTGTGATAGAATACTGTCCATTGGCTGAGTGAAAAAAATTGACATCATCCTGGCCAAAGCAGACTATTTGACGGCACCCATCAACTGCTTAAGCAATCATTCTCTCCACCACCAGCACACAGTAGTTGCTGTGGTACCATCTACAAAGGAAACCCACCACCAGCGCACAGTGGTTGCTGTGGTACTATCTACAAAGGACACCCAACAAGCACCAAAGAGGACAAGGGTAGCATGTGCATGGGGACACCACCAGCTGTAAATTCCCCTCCAAGCCCTGGACCATTCCCAATTTCTCAAAGGCAATAAATGCTGATCTTGCCAACAACACTCTAATCTTAAAAAAGAATTAACATCAAATCTGCATTCACCGCATTTCCAGGCAACACACTCTAGATCAGAACTACTTATTGGGTAAAAATGTTTCTTTGTCACTCCTGGATCATTTGCCAATCTCTTTCAATCTGATCCCTCCAGTAGTGGGAACAATTTCTCCATTTACCCTGTCCAAGCCAAGCAGGATTTTATGCACAAATTTCCTCAAGCTTTTTTCTTCTCCAAGGTGAAAAATCTCATACATGCTTTCATCCCAAAGATTAGAGACTTTAGTTTGGGCACTACTGCCACAAATAATAAAACTTTTGCAGTTATTTTATGTTTTCATATTCCCAATATTCCCAAAATATTTTACAAAGACAAATTAGCTCTGAAATTATAATTATTATTTAGGCAAATGCTTTAATAAACTTGGTTTGATGGTAATGGTTCAGACCATTGGGATATTTTTATGTACAGGAAGGAACTGCAGATGCTGGTTTAAAAATCGAAAACAGACACAAGATATTTTTATTCACAAAATGCTGGAGTAACTCAGCAGGTCAGGCAGCATCTCGGGAGAGAAGGAATGGGTGACGTTTCGGGTCGAGACCCTTCCTCAGACGTCTCGACCCGAAACGTCACCCATCCTTCCCTCCCGAGATGCTGCCTGACCTGCTGAGTTACTCCAGCATTTTGTGAATAAATCGATTTGTACCAGCATCTGCAGTTATTTTCTTATACAAGATATTTTTATGTGCACTTGGGATATTGGAACAACTGGTAAAACACACATTATTAAATAATAACTTTTCATCATCTTATTAAACAGGTCAGACCTTATTTCTGTAATTACACTGTAGAACAAATAAAAGATATACAAAAATGTAATTGACCTGCAGACTAAAAATGGAATGTTTTCTAAAACAAAGGAACTTCTAAACTCTAGGATGCAGGAAAAAGTGATGGCTTTAGCAATATCTGGTCACTATTAGCAACTTGCCTACTAATAAGATGACTTTTGAAGAGATGTGACTCCGATGGATTGGCTGGATCATATGGGAGGATCAGGATTCCGACCAGGAAATTCATCTCTGGTTAGCCAGAAGTAACAACTATCCATTGAAAACTGGTCAAGAAAATGGTCATGGTATCTCACATCTACTCATTTAGAATTAAATGATGTCGGTCACGTTCAATTAACCTAAGGGTACAATGGTCACTGTATGAGTTTTGAAGGTATCACAAAATGCTGGAGTAACTCAGCAGGTCAGGCAGCATCTTGGAGAGAAGGAATGAGTGACGTTTCGGGTCGAGACCCTTCTTCAGATGTGATACCTTCGATTTGTACCAGCATCTGCAGTAATTTCCCTACACTGTATGAGTTTTGATGTTTAAGTTATCCTGAACTCAGTGACTTCCTCGGGAACAGAGGAAGAATCAATTTCATATGTACACGCTCAAACAAACTAGCGAACAAACAAATTTGGTTTTTGATCTATTGTGGGTAGCAGAGAGTGAACATCTTCCACAACAAATGCTAAATTTCAGCAAAGGTGACATGTGTACAATACTCGCTCAACAGCATAAATAAATGTATTTGGGCCTGTGGAGGTTCAAACACTCAGAATATTCAAAACTGTTAAATTCTTAAGGGAATAAAGTGTGGGGGAGGGGGGGGGGGAAGAGGGGAGGGGTGTTACTACAAAATGTGGTGCCAAGATAAAAGATCAGTCATGACTATATTAAACAAACAATCCAATAAAAGTTCCAATCTTGAAAATGTAATCTAAATGTAATCCAAAAGTGAAACAATAACATGTGTTAGTCACATTTCTTGGCAATAACACAAATGTACAAACTTTGTTCATTCCTTTTTAATCGTTAGAAGACAGAGAGAAGCAATTAATCACACCTAATTATTTCTGTTTCACTTTTAGTCTGCAAGCGAGTCCATTTCCACAAAGAAGAATTACAAGAATATGTTTCATAAACTTACGTGGGACTACATAACCTCCAAAAAGAATCCACATAGATGCAATGAGAGATCCAAATGCCAGCATAAAACCAATGAACAACCAGATTCGAGCACCTGAAAATCAATTACTACATGAGGGCATGGCAATGCAATATATTCACATCAAATTTGTCACCGTTTGAATAAAATAAATGACAGCAACATCTTAAATAGGTCATTTTCAGAAACGTTCCGAGCAGTACACAAATTTGATATTACCGTTCTCTATTAGTGCAGTCACAGGTAGCAAATGTGATGTAATGTTGAAAGTAATTATTTGATCAATAACATTTGAATTTTATTACGTCAAAAGGTAAAGCAATGGATGAATAACTGGACGTGCAAATTATAGTCAGAGCCATAAAGTGCGGAAACAGGCCCTTCGGCCCAACTCAATTATGTCGACCAAGATGCTCCATCTAAGGGATCTGTAACCCATCCCATCAGAATAGAAACAAATGGACGAATAGACCCAGAAGAACTAGATTGAACCAGAAACACTCCCAAGCAGCAAACCGATAATGTTTGTACTAATGCAAATTAAATGATATACCTGTCTGGCCCATACAGCCTTCACTGTAGCCATCGCCGCGAACTTGTCCATTTGAAACGGCGTTTATCCTAAAAAGGGACCAATTCAAGCTTCATCAATATCAGAATGTCATTGAAACAATCCCTCTATTTATTGTCGTAAATGAAAAGAATGCTGAAAATACTGGGAACATTCAGCAGTCCAGATAGCATCTTTGGTGAGTAAAACAGATGCTGCATGACCTGCTGAATGCTTCCATTATTTTCAGTTTTTAATTTCCAATTTGCTACTAATTTGACTAGGCAGATAAGAAAACAATTTTACATCTATACCGTGTGAACAAAGCACATGGCTTAAGGTTTCTGCAATCTCACAAACCGAGCTGTTAAAAAAATCAGTATGGATTATTTCTCAAACCAATGCATCTGGTCAAATCACACCTTAATTTAGCTCATTTTTTAAAAAAAAATCATAGGCAAGATATGAAATTAAATAGGGAATAAACACAGATTTGTAGTTTCAAAATGAAGAGCTTGGCAAATAGGGCATATTTGTATAATAACTGAATTGTGCTCGGTTCAAAGAAAAGGCATCATTAATGAAACACAAATTTAGTGAAATGCTGCTTCATGCTCTTGGATCAGATGAGCCCAACTATTCTGCAAGTAAAACATATGAGCACCAACATACTGTAACCACCGGACTGAACCATGTTATTTTTATTTAAACAAGAATGATATAAAAAAAAGTAACATCAAAGCAAAACAAAAACCTTTTTTAAAAAATCTAAAAATTGGTCAATGAGATTTCAAGCAGTCTGGATCAGGGCAAACGAAGGATGGAGTTAGAAGCAGAGCTACAGGGGACCTAAATGGATACAGGAGGCCCAGCAAGCAAATACAAATTTCATTGCTAAAATTCGCCTCTACATACATGAGAAATGCGAGTGTTGCTATAACTCCACAGGTATGGTAGGAGTGGTTGAATCTGTCCATGTCAGGGTACTTCACAGCGGCATCAATGATAATCCACCAGCCTGTGAAAAACTAAAAGAGAAACAAATGCTTAAAAATTGTGAAAGAAAATGTAGAATTAATTTCCTCTGATTTACATTAGTGAATGGCATATTGTCAAAGATGCAAAGTGGCAGTAAACACATTATCAGAATCAATGGCAGAACAAATATTACACCCAAAGAAAGTAAGTCAGCAAGAGAAAGCAACAGCAATTGAGATGGTCTCTCATCCATGCCATTAGATGTTCAAATCCAAGGCAGTTGTAACACTAGCTAGCCTCAATCGCTCAGGTTGGGATAATCAGTCTAGATTCCCGATCATAATCATACTACATCTAATGGCGTGCACGGATGGGATTAGGCTTGGCTATTAGCACCACAAATTCGAACTGTTATTATTTTCAATGAAGGACATGAAATCACTATAATCGAATTGTAAAAGATTAATGCCTTCAGTCACAGTGGGGGCAAGGGAAGAAGGAGAACGGGGATGGTGTTTCCAGATATTTTAGGAAGCATTCAGGCCACCAAGTGATGGCTTTCAGAGCCATTGCATTCCCCTGTGATCTATGTGCAGGAAGGAAATGCAGATGCTGGTTTAAACTGTAGACACAAAATGCTGGAGTAACTCAGTGGGACAGGTAGCATCTCCGGAGAGAAGGAATGGGTGTTGTTTCGGGTCGAAACCCTTCTTCAGACTGAAAGTCACGGGAACTTTTGTGACTTTCAGTCTGAAGAAGGGTCTCGACCTAAAACGTCACCCATTCATTCTATCCAGAGATGCTGCCTGTCCCGCTGAGTTACTCTAGCATTTTGTGTCTATCCCCTGCGATCTATTTTCTCCACCACCCCCCCACCAAGCCTATTCTCCTGCCATCCATCTATACTAGGGGCAGTTTACAGTTATCAATTAAACCAATTGACAGCATATCTTTGGGATGAGGAAACCAGAGATCCCAGGTGGTTTAGGAATATCTGGAAATTATAATAACATTTGGCGAGTTTGTAATATGGTTAATCCAAGAGATTTATAGGAAAAGAATTATGCAAAAGGAGGCCAACATATAGAAGGTAACTTAAAGGTCATGTTAGAGGAGACAATAATTAGATTAGGGAAGTTTAGATTGCTAAGCATAGCAAGCTAGGGCAAAGATAAACATAGCATGTTTGTATACCAGCATCAGTACAATAAAACTGATCCCAAGTTAAAAGGAATCACTTTATGACACCCATTTACAGGGCAAATGGGGAAAAAAATGGCTGTTATGCAAAGGAAGACAAGGCCCGGCTAAGGAAGACAAGTCCCGGCTAAGGAAGACAAGGCCCGGCTAAGGAAGACAAGGCCCGGCTAAGGAAGACAAGTCCCGGCTAAGGAAGACAAGGCCCGGCTAAGGAAGACAAGTCCCGGCTAAGGAAGACAAGGCCCGGCTAAGGAAGACAAGGCCCGGCTGTCAGACAGATAGAGGTAGCTCCCACAGAGACACAAAAAAGCATCAAAACTTAGAGTGGGTTACTGGGGAATTATTGTTAAAAAAAATAAAGTCGAAATGTGCCCATTGAAATGAGAATAAACAATCTACTGTACGCTTTCTGAGGCAGATTATTTTTGAGCAAAACACAAAGTGCTGGAGGAATTCAGTGGGTCAGGCAGCATCTGTGGAGGGAATGGACTGAAGACGTTTCAGATTGGAACCCTTCTTCAAACTGGACAGAAATATTGTCTGTCCATTCCCTCCAAGATGCTGCCTGACCCATTGAGTTCCTCCAGCACTTTGATTTTTCTCAAGATGTCAGCATCTGCATTTTCTTGTCCCTTCATTGTTTGAGAGCCATGGCTCAGGAATGCTCTCAAGCATATACGGTTGGGTTAAAATGTGTTTAGAAGCAAAGGGGCTGCATATGCTAGAAAATCAAGCAAGAACTGAGTATACTTAGCAAGTCAGGCAACATCTGTGTGGAGAGAATCAGTCATCATTTCAACTTGATAACCTTTAATAGCATCAGCGGTATTTGGATTAATCAGACAAATTCTGAAATCCAAGATGCTCTGAAACTTTATTATATTTTATATTATATTTTATTATATCACAAGGGTCCCGACCTGAAACGTCGTCACCTATTCCTTTTCTCCAGAGATGCTGCCTGACCCCGCTGAGTTACTTTGTTTCTGTCTTTGGTTTAAACCAGCATCTGCAGTTCCTCCCTACACATTATTATATTTATTATGTTGCTATTATCATTATTACATCCAAGTATTTACATCCAAATCTTTTTGAAAATACCCAGAATTTACCCAGAGTAAATATTACTTTTATAATTATCTTTTAAAATATGACTTGTATAATTATCTTATCAAAGCAGTTTTTGCAGGGGATACATACCAACACGCCAGCAGCTATAGATGCAATGGCATTTCGTTTTTCACTCCAATCAATACATTCACATTCTGGACATCTGATGTTATCCAAAAATCCTGACATTCTGCAAAACCAACAACGTAATTTCAATTTAGAAAGCAGGTCATTTCACAAATTATGGAATCAGAAGTAAGTTGCAGCTTAAAGTCTGCATTGACTTTCCCAAACAATATTGTTCAGCTCTTTCTTATACGCTTGAATGCTTTATGTTCCTTCAAGCATTTATTCAATGCTTTTGAGGATCTGTAGCCAAGACCCTATATAATCCACACTTTCATTCAATTAGTTTTTTTTCATGTCATAACTTCTGGTTCTTTGGTTTTAAATCTGTGTCCTCAACAATGACCAGACACAACTTGTCCTCATTTATTCTATTAAACTCCTCATGATTTTAATCCCTTGTCAAATCTGCTCAGCCTTCTCTATTCAAAGGAGAATTAGTTTAACTATTGAAATAAGTGCTAATCCTTTCCTCCTGAACTACCTGGGAAGATATCTTCCAAGATCTCTTCAAAATTTGACCATCTATTTAAAAGAACTGGTCAGAATCAGCCAGAGTACTGGAACTGAAATAATTTTTTTAAATTAAGTTTAGCATGTCAATGCCAAAAACTTACTGTGCATAATGTAATTTTGTAAATTTCTAAAAATCGTATCAAGGTTGGACTGGTGAAAGTACCAAAGTTTAAATTTGAAAAAATGATACAATTTGACTACTGTAAATGGAACTGAACTGTTAAATGATAAATTAAACAAACATTTGACAAACTTGCTTGGGTTCTTTGAGGATGTGACAAGTAGAGTCAATAGAATAAAATGTGTAGTTAGATATCTGTATGGACTTCCATTAATACCATCTACATTAATGAATTGGAGGAGGAAGCAGAGTGCAAGGTATTAAAGACTGTTTATGAGAGGGAGGGAGGGGGGGAGAGAGAGGGAGAGGGGGAGGGGGAGAGGGAGAGGGAGAGGAGGAGAGGGAGAGAGGGGTATTGTTAAAATTGTACAGAATGTCAGTGTGGCTTCATCTAGAATATTGCATATTGTTTTGGTCACCTAAAATTTAAGCAGATACATTAACGTTGGAGGTAAGTCAGAGAAGATCCACTCGGCTTGAGAGAGGAGTAGAAACGAGGAACTGCAGATGCTGGTTTACAAAAGACACAGACTGTTGGAGCAGCTCAGTGGATCAGGCACCATTTCAAGAGAACAAGGAAAGGCTGCTGTAAATTGCCTATTTGTAGACGAGTGATAGAATTGACAGGAATGTGGGGAGAATAAAAAGGCATCAATGTTGGATGACTGTACCTGGCATGTACTCTGTGGGCTGAAGGGTGTAGTTCTGTTCTGTTTGACGCTTTGTAGAAGGTGGCGCTGAGGCAGATTAGCTGGTTTATGATGAAAACCATGGCGGGCTCAAGGAGCCAGGTAGGGGACACGAGCTCAGTTCAAGGATAATAGGATACAACTACATTCAATGAAAGATAATGATCATGGATGATGTGGTGGCGGGGTGCAGGGATGTGAATTATTGTTCTCTAATGAATGATTTTCCTCGCATGAAAAAGGAAAGAATTAGTGTTTAATCATTGTCAACATTGAATGTAAAGTGTTGTTCAACTGATTGATGGTGGAATTGTACTTATATACACCAAATTTTGAAAGAACACTTATTGTTCTCAATATAAATCAATATCTTCCCACTTTAAAATATTAATGAACATACAATACTCACAATCCTGTTAACCAAACCCACAAAACATTCAACATAAAATGCTCATATTGTGTTTATATTATTGTATATACCCGTTGTGCTTCACATGGATTATTCTAATTGGATACATTAATCATAAGATGTTCATCGTACAGATTGAAGGCAGTCAATCCATTGAGACCATACGAACTCCATGCATGCAGAATGAATGAGAGCAGCCCCAACAACTCAAACTCACCTTCTGGACTGAAACACCAGCAACCACTTTAAATATTCATTCCCTCTACCACTAGCACACAGGTACATCGATTGAGAGCACTACAGTCATATGGTAGACACAGTCTACAGTTATATGTATAGGCCACATCTCTCAAACGCTTGATCTTCACCTGCAGATTCACTTCCAACACACACATCACATTGACTTAAAAATATATCACCAGTACTTCCTCATTGCTGTTCTCAATCCTGGAACTTCCTTGCTAATAGCAGCAAGGGAAGACCACCACTGTTTAAGGTAGCAACTCATCACTACCTTCTAAAGACAAATAGGGTTGGCCACTAAATGTTAGACTTGCCAGCCACACCCAGATCCTGAAAAATTAATATTTACAAAAAATGTAGTTAGGCTCACTCCCCCACCCTCTCCCTATGGCCCAGCAAATTATTTTAGATTTTTGTTTTTAAACACCACAATTCAATATGCCTTCAGTACGAAACCCTGGCAGTCGGTTCTACACACCAGCCACATTCTGGTTCTTTTTCCAATCTTCATTCTATGAACCCTTGTTAGAATCCTGTGTCGATGGGAATAGTTTCTTTCCACCTACCCTAACATCATCCTTTATGATCGTACTGCCTTTACTTCAGCTTTTCCAATCTATGCACAAATCAAAGTTCATCACCCCTGGAAGCATGTTGACAAATCTTTACAGCACGTCTCCACAGCCTTCACTTCTCTCCAAAAATGCAGCTGGTGTTATTAAACATTTCCAACCTCTCATTGCTACGGTCTGTGTAACCCACCTGTTTTAAAAAGACATCCATTTTCCCACTGCCCAAGAAATGCAAGGTGTCAGGCCTCAATGCCAACTGACCACCAGCACTGACATCTGTGTTGATGAAGTACTATGGGAGGTTGGTTATAACACATATCAACCCCTGCCTTAATAAGAACCTGGACCCACTACAATTTGTCTACCACCACAAAACATCAGCACAGGATGAAATCTCGCCAGCTCTTCATTCTGCACAGGATCACATGGATGATAAGAACATGCCTTCAACACCATCATCCCCTCGAAACCGAAACTCAGGGAATTGCGTCTTAGCTAATCGCTTATGTAATTGGATCCTCGACTTCCTCGTAACTCTTCTAAGTAGAGAATCTCTTGTTTTCTTGACCTTTCACCCCCTCCCTATACAGCCAAACCACCCATGGTGCTGCAGATCTCATGTATTGATCCGCGACGCACTTTCAAGGTAAAATCTATTTCTCCATCCTCACCACTACTCCACATCAGAACTCAAATGCACACGAATTGAAAAGATTGAAGAGCTCAGCCAAAAGATTTTGATGAAAGATACATGAATAGGCTGAGCAATATGTGTAGGAAGGAACCGCAGATGTGGTTTAAATTTGAAGTTAGACACAAAATGCTGGAGTAACTCAACGGGACAGGCAGCATCTCTGGAGAGAAGGAATGGGTGCCGTTTCGGGTCGAGACCCTTCTTCAGACCGATGTCAGCGGAGTGGGTGAAAGTAAATAACTGCAGATGCTGGCACAAATCGAAGGTATTTATTCACAAAATGCTGGAGTAACTCAGCAGGTCAGGCAGCATCTCAGGAGAGAAGGAATGGGTGACACATAGTGGGTGATATATATAGACAAGGAAGTGTAAGGTGCGAAAACAGGACAAAGGGAATTGGAGATCAAGGAACATGTAGAATAGATCATTGTTAGTTGGGGAGAATGCAACAACAAAGCAAATAGTAAAGATGAAGTGCATTTTGCGTCTAGGCCGAGCAATAGAATAGGTAGCCTGGCTACTGCTGGGAATCTGCCACTCCGTTTTCTCCAGCTACAAGTCGGTGTTCTCACGGACCACAACAACCCCCCCCCCCACAAACGGACAGAGTCTGGACACCCCAGCCCCACATCCAAACTTCCTTTGGACCTTTAACGGTTGAGCTCTGCCTCTCTCTGGCCCAGGGACAGGAGTGAAAGCCCCGGTTTGGAGACGCATCAACGACCGTCAGGAAATGCGCGCCGTGTTGAGAAGGGGGAAGAGCACCAATTGAACAGTCGAAGCTCTATAGATGATGCGAGAAAGACTTTGAAGGGAGAGCGCAGTCGGTACTCACTCGGCCGCCCTCAGTCCCCGCCGCAAACAAAAGACGATCGTTGTCCCAACAAAGACCCAGTGCGCATGCCCGGCCGCCCTCAGTCCCCGCCGCAAACAAAAGACGATCGTTGTCCCAACAAAGACCCAGTGCGCATGCCCGGCCGCCCTCAGTCCCCGCCGCAAACAAAAGACGATCGTTGTCCCAACAAAGACCCAGTGCGCATGCCCGTCCGCCCGTCCATCACGTGATCAGCGACGTCGTACGCGATGATGTCATCCTTTCATTAAAATGCCAGTCATTGCTCGCCCCGCCGGCGGGGGGTTCGGCGCGCATGCGCCTGAACCTGAACGCGCCCGCCCACCTCATCACGTGATGCCATTCCGTAGAAAGAGGAACCATTGTCTCTGGCAAAGATATTAGACAATAGGTGCAGGAGTAGGCCATTCGGCCCTTACCATTCAATGTGACCATGGCTCATCATATTATCTTTGGTCTCTGGACACAGTACCCAAGGAGGGAAACACAAAGTGCTACTTCCTCAAACAAGGGTAGGGTTCACCCCAGGAATCCAGATGAGTGTTTTGTTTAAAGATTGGTACAAACACTACTGAATATGACACTTTTGAATGTATACATACAAAGAATCTTTAGATCATAAGTGATAGGAGCCATTCGGCCCGTTCAAATCTACTCTGCCATTCAATCATGGCTAATCTCCCTCCCTCCTAACCCCATTCTCCTGCCTCCCCCCCCCCCATAACCTCTGACAACCGTACTAATCAAGAATCTATCTCTCTGCCTTAAATATATTCAATGACTTGGCCTCCACAGCCTTCTGAGCCTTCTTAGAGATACAGCGTGGAAACAGGCCCTTCGGCCCACCGAATCCGCACCAACTGCTGATTACACCGTACACTATCCTACACATTAGGGACAATTTTTACAAATTTCCTAAGCCAATTAACCTGCCAACCTGTATGTCTGTGGAGAGTGGGAGGAAACCAGAACACTGGGAGAAAACCCACGCGGTCACAGGGAGAACATGCAAACTCGGCACAGACAGCACCCCTAGTCAGGATCGAACCCGGGTGTCTGGCACTGTAAGGCAAAATCTCTACCGCTGCGCCACTGTCGCCCCTTCTATGATAAGCTTTTGTATGATTTTCTTGTGAATATTTTCTTATTCTGAACAAAGTCTTTTTGGAAGAAAAAAAGGTAAAGTTTATTGTTTAAAAAACTACTGTGATGACTACACTATTGAATATGTAGGCATGAGTATTTGCACTGCTTAGTTTTGTATATATTTCTTTATTTTGAATAAAATTTATATTTGAAATACCAAAAACTGCCTCCTGTACGTCAGTGATACAAAAAAACTGCCCCTTCAGATTAAGAGGCAGGGGAAAGGGAAATAGACGGTGATATAGAGAGATAGAGAATAAATCATAAGGTCTGAAGAAGGGTCTCAACACTTATTCCTTCTCTCACCTATTCCTTCTCTCCAGAGATGCTGTCTGGCCCGCTGAGTTACTCCAGCTTTTTGTGTCTACCTGAGGGAGATACCTCATTTGTCAGATCAGTAAGTCAGGGTATATCATATCATATCATATATATACAGCCGGAAACAGGCCTTTTCGGCCCACCAAGTCCGTGCCGCCCAGCGATCCCCGCACATTAACACTATCCTACACCCACTAGGGACAATTTTTACATTTACCCAGCCAATTAACCTACATACCTGTACGTCTTTGGAGTGTGGGAGGAAACCGAAGATCTCGGAGAAAACCCACGCAGGTCACGGGGAGAACGTACAAACTCCTTACAGTGCAGCACCCGTAGTCAGGATCGAACCTGAGTCTCCGGCGCTGCATTCGCTGTAAAGCAGCAACTCTACCGCTGCGCTACCGTGCCGCCTGTTGTGGCTATTGTGTTTGTTGTGGCTATTCCTCGAGGTCGAGGATGATGGTCTACATTCCGTTGTTTTTATGAACTCTCAGGTAGCTTCTGAGTCCAATCCTGGCTAAAGTTCTTTGGCATTCAGGGCAGGTAATTCCAGATGTCAGATCGGGCTTTGGTTGTTGCTGCCTCTCTTTCCGTTTACTTCTCTTTTCTTCTAATTCTGCGCATCTGTTGGCTTCGAAGGTAGCTGTTCCGTTTTGGATGATGGTTCGCCAGTTTCCTGTCCTTTTGGCATTGATTTCCCAATTTTCGATGTCGATTTCACATTTCTTATTTAGTGGCTTTTCAAGGCATCTGAATCTCTTCTTTTGTCCGTCCCTTTTACATTTGCCTTCTCTAAGCTGGGAGTAGAAGGCTTGCTTTGGTAGAGGCTCGTCTTCCATCCGAACAATACGACCGCTCCAGCTTAGTTGGTTCTTGATGACGAAAGCTTCAATGCTTGATTTTTTAAATATCAAAAAATACTTTATTCCAGAAATACATATTTTCAAAACATTTTCTTTTCAAAACTCCATCCGACATTCCCGGAGGTTATACATTCATTCAATACAGATATTCATTGCCAAATGTATGCAAAATTATACAGAATCCCTTCCCTTATTTGGAGGGGTGTCTCCACCACACCCTGCCCCCCATGTCCAGCAGCGGAAGGACCCTAGACTGTGGTCCTCCCCCTGATGATTTTGCTTCATTCAGCACTCAGTTTGTTCTTCTGCCTTCCCAGCATCTGCATCGCACCCACCAAGCTTCGCAGAAAGTTCTTCACTCATAGGCTGGTGTGCAAGGCCCCATCGGACGCCAAACATCCTTTGCACCTCCTCGCCCAGGATTCACAACAACTGGGACCTCAACGCCTGTCATCTCGTCACCCTTTCTCCCGTCATACAGCGACCCTCTGTGGCTCCGGTTTCAACATACTAGGAGCATGGAGAACCAGCTGGGAACAGACATCGCGACCTCCTCAATTCTGAGTCTGAAGAAGGGTCTCGACCCGAAACATCACCCATTCTTTCTCTCCTGAGATGCTGCCTGACCTGCTGAGTTACTCCAACATTTTGTGAATAAATATCCTCAATTCACTGTCGCACCGAACACCAGCTCGGCTCGGATATGCCCCGCAAAGAGTGGGTCGCTCTGAACTGGCTCGGCACAGGGGTCGGCCGGTTCAGCGCCAAATTGCATCGTTGGGGGTTGCGTCCATCAGCAGCCTGCGTGTGTGGAGCAGACTAGCAAACAGCGCAGCACGTCATTTTCGACTGCACTGTCTTCCGTCCCCCTGGTGGAGCGGTAGACTTCATGGCCCTTGACAACAGCACATTGCACTGGCTACAGCGCCTGGAGGGCGTTACATAATTTCTGCTGCCTCAAACGCAAGAAGAAGTAGAAGAGAGGACGCTTTGGGTCGAGACCCTTCTTCAGACTGATGTCAGGGGGGTGGGACAAAAGAAGGATATAGGTGGAGACAGGAAGATAGAGGGAGATCTGGGAAGGGGGAGGGGAAGAGAGGGACAGAGGAACTATCTAAAGTTGGAGAAGTCGATGTTCATACCACTGGGCTGCAAGCTGCCCAGGTGAAATATGAGGTGCTGTTCCTCCAATTTCCGGTGGGCCTCACTATGGCACTGGAGGAGGCCCATGACAGAAAGGTCAGACTGGGAATGGGAGGGGGAGTTGAAGTGCTCGGCCACCGGGAGATCAGTTTGGCCAACACGGACCGAACGCAGGTGGTTTCGCCGATGTAAATAAGTTGACCCCTGGATACAATAGATGAGGTTGGAGGAGGTGCAGGTGAACCTCTGTCTCACCTGGAAAGACTATTTGATCAGTCTGAAGAAGGGTATCGACCCGAAACGTCACCCATTCCTTCGCTCCTGAGATGCTGCCTGACCTGCTGAGTTACTCCAGCATTTTGAGAAGTAGAAATAGATGTGCAGCCCATTGTGTGCCTGAAGGGGGCGTGTTGTGCGCATGCTCGTGTGGCGGGATCACGTGGGCGGTGTGTGAGGGACGCCAGCAGCGGCAGCGGGACCGGGCGGACAAGATGCCCAAGTATTACTGCGACTACTGCGACACCTACCTCACCCACGACTCGCCGTCCGTCCGCAAGACGCACTGCGAGGGCCGCAAGCACAAGGAGAACGTCAAGGACTACTACCAGAAATGGATGGAGGAGCAGGCCCAGAGCCTGATCGATAAGACGACGGCCGCCTTCCGCCAGGGCAAGATCCCGCCCACCGCGCCATTCCAGACGCCGACCGGGCCGCCGCCGGCTGGAGCCGCCATCCCACCGCCTCCCGGCAACGTGGGGTTGCCGCCGCCTCGCCCCTCCATCCTACCCGGGCCGCCGATGGGTGGGCCGCCTATGATGCCCATGATGGGCCCCGCTCCGCCCGGCATGATGTTGGTGGGCCCGGGGATGAGACCGCCCATCGGCGGCCCGGTGCCCATGATGCCGGGCCCGATGATGGGGCATCACCGGCCCATGATGGTGCCTTCCAGACCTGGATTACTACGCACGGCCAGATAAAGCGAGAGGGACATTATCCGGAGCAACGTTTCATGTTTCATATCTCTCTCTCCTCTCCTCTCCTCTCCCCCCCCCCCCCCCCCCCCCCGATACCGCCGACGTTTCAAGACCGGTTTTAACACCAGTTGCAGCCTGTCGCCTTCATTGTTAAAGCAGGCTGACGTGAACGGATTTCGCAGCTGCCAATCGGATTTGTAATGCCCAATTCGGAGATTTACACACCACACCGGACTTGGTTTTGCAAGAAACGGCTTACGTGATATTTTTCTGGTTATTATTTTTTTCTTCCCCAAATGTATTTGACGGACAAAAGACATAGATTCTAATTGTCCATTATTTTCGGTCTTACGATGCCACACTTTTTTGGCCGGAAAATAAAGATAGATGGTTGAAAATCCTTGTTCTTTTGTGGGTCTAACTTTTTATCAACAGAATTGAAGACCTCAAGTCCCCGGAAAGTGGTTGACCCATTTGATTAAGGTGTTTGTCCAAATACTAATCCAACATGTATATCCGGTTCTTGTGTTCTTCTATATTTGTCTTTTAAGCAGATAAATCAACTGGCTGGAAACCTTTACTTGAAAGCGCACTGTTATTAAAACACAATAATTGGTTATACTTTGTTTTGCCATCTTTAAATAGTGGGAATATTGAATTTTTTACAGTTTTTAATAAACATACTTTGGTTGACCTGGTTTTCTTTTGCACACTGGTTAACGTCTCTCGGCAACTTTCTCCCCCTACTATAGCGGCTCTGGATACAGTCCCTAATGACAACTGATGAGATTGTGGGAATGATAATCAGTGCTTTTACGATGGATCATAATCCTGCAGTACCTCTTGGTCAACTATCAATGGTTGTACATGGAGCTATGGAATACTTTATTGTCACATGTAACAAGGCACAGTGAAATTCTTTGCTTGTCAGTCATAGCCAGCAATTTAGAAGTAGAAACAAGAAACTGCAGTAGCTGGTATACACATAAGGGCACAAAATGCTGGAACAACTCATTGGCTCAAGCAGCATCTTCTGAGAATATGGGCAGGTGGCGTTTTAGGTCGAGACCCTTCTTCAGACTAATTGTGGGGGTGGGGTGTGCGGGGAGAAAGCTGAGATGAGAGGCAGTACAAAATGTGGCAGGGAATAGATGGACACAGGCAAGAGGGCTGGGGGTTAGATAGGCAGATGGTTGGAATAAAAGACAAAGATTAAAACAAGGTGTGAAACAGAAGGATTGAAGAGTTGTAAATTGTGAAGCCAGAGGAAGTAATGTAGGAAGAGCGGGAGGGAGAAATGGTTGCTAGTCCAGGTGGGGCTTGATTTTAGAAGGAACCTGATATTGGAGAATTCACTGTTCATACAATTGTGTTGTAAGCTACCAAAGCAGAATATGAGATGCTGTGCCTCCAGTTTGTGTGCGGCCTCACTGGCAATGGAGGAGGCCCAGGACAGAAATGTGTGGGAAGGAACTGCAGATGCTGGTTTAAACCGAAGATAGACACAAACGGCTGGAGTAACTCAGTGGGACAGGCAGCATCTCTGGAGAGAAGGAATGGGTGACATTTCTCTGTCTGAAGAAGGGTCTTGACCCGAAACATCACTCATTCCTTCTCTCCAGATATGCTGCCTGTCCCGCCGAGTTACTCCAGCTTTTTGTGTCTAGCCCAGGACTGAAAGGTCAGTTTCGGAAGTTGAGTTAAAATGGTCAGCAACCAGGAGATCCAGTAGGCCTTGGAAGACCGAGCGCAGTCATTCAGTCTATGTTTGGTATCACTGATGTACAGGAGGCCACATTGGGATCACTCTAAAGCCAATGAAGGTATATAGAGGAATGTTTCCAGCCAATAATAGCTACATGGAGGTCATCAATTAAGTTCAAACCAAGTGAGTATAAAAACTAGCCTGATATTAAAATAATTATATGTAATGTTTATTTGGTGTAAAGAAGGCTGTAAGATTAGTATGTTTAATCACTTGTTTGTATTACTTTAATATTCAATAGAAAATGTGAGCCCTGTTAGGAAATCAGCTGGTCAGTCTGTATATCCAATTATTTTTCTGGAACCTCTTAGTATGGTTTGACGTTGCATTTCCAGTTTATGTGAAGCATCAATGTAATCAGCACCTCAAGGTGAAAAATGTTTAAAAGTGGTCTTCATGAAACATTTAAATGAAATGAATCTTAAACTATATATTTTTGAATTTACCTTTACTATTCATAATGAACTTCCATACTGAGCTGTCTTTAAATTCTTTACTGTGTTCACTTCACTGAGATAGTTAGCAAGGTACAAACATTGTTTGGGAATTGTAGTGCACACTATTCTCGTTTTACATACAGTTCATTTCAACAATAGCATCACTTAACAATATCAAGCCCTGAAGCTCAGTTACACAAACTTATGTAACCTTCCCTCGAAGCCTAACCCTGATGATTCCTCAGTGCTATTGACTTAAATATATCCTTTCATTTAATCAATTGTTTGATGACGAACCAATTGTTTAGAATCAATACATGCTAAAGCAGAATTAAAAGTTGAGCAGGTATAGAAACTCTGTTTTGTTGCAACAGAAAAATAATGTAATTGCAAAAAATGCTGCTTGTTTCCTGACTGCAAGAATTGGAATAATACCATGGCAGTGTTTGAGAAGGGGAGATTTAACATTTTGTGCAAGTGGCATTTTTTGAAAACCTCTCTTAGGCACAAATGTTTTTATTCAAATGTTCATTTCTTTAAATGTTATCACTTATAAGTACATTTTCTACTTTGGGTACCTATCCTTTGCTTTGTGTTAGACTATTTGTCCATGTGGTGTTAAGATGGATCTTGCCCATGTTGCAGCAAAGATAATTTCATTGTTGTTGGGAGTTACGTGAGGGGTTCAATTTTCAACTACTTTAGGAAATTTGTAACATTCCCATCACTTTATTGCATATTGTCAACAGGAGATTGGGATTGCGACTTGCATTATGAAGATAAACTGGCTGAATGTATGGAGGAGGCATGTATGAAGCAGTACTATCCTGGACAACAGCTTTTAAAAATGATTTAAAGATCAAGTATGCATTTCAGACCTATCTGAAGGGTCTAGACCCAAAACATCTCCAATCCTGGTTCTCCAGAGTTGCTGCCTGACCTGCCGTTACTCCAGCACTTGTGGTCTTTTACACATTTAAAAATCAGTGTTGCTAATCATTCTGCTATTTATAAGAAAATACATTTGTTACTCTGATTCAGTAATAATCAGTGAAGAATTTTACCTAAGATAGACACAAAAAGATGGAGTAACCCAGCAGGACAGGCAGGCAGCATCTCTGGAGAGAAGGAATGGTTGACGTTTCGGGTCAAGACCCTTCTTCAGACTGATTGGGGATAAGGGAAATGAGAGATATAGACGGTAATGTGGAGAGATAAAGAACAATGAATTAAAGATTTGCAAAAAAGTAACGATGATAAAGGAAACAGGCCATTGTAAACTAGGGTGAAAATGAGAAGCTAGTGCAACTAGGGTGGGGGAGGGGTAGAGGGGGAATGCCGGGGCTACTTGAAGTGAGAGAAATCAATATTCATCACTTGGCTATAAGCTGCCCAAGCAAAATATGAGATGTTCCTCCAATTTCCCGTTTAGCCTCACTCTGACAATGGAGGAGACAGAGGACAGAAAGGTCTGTGTAGGAATGGGAAGGAGAATTGAAGTGTCCAGCAACTGGGAGATCAGGTTGGTTCACACGGGCTGAGCAAAGGTGTTCTGCAAAATGATCACCCTGTCTGCGTTTGGTCTCGCCAACTTGTAAGAGTCCACATCTTGAACAATGGATACAGTAAATGAGGTTGGAGGAGGTGCAAGTGAACCTCTGCCTAACCTGAAAGGACAATAGGTGCAAGAGTAGGCCATTCGGCCCTTCGAATGGACTCTGGGTTCTATCGATGTCTCATTCCACTTTGATGGGTATACGATTTGTTGCTTCTGCAGTGCAAATTGGATGGATTGTTTCTGTCCATTTAAATATTTTACATTCAGCTTTCTTGTTATTTTGTACCAAAAACTTTTTCCACAAAAATAAACTATATTTAAAATTGATCTTTTTATTTAGAAATTAAGTGTGAAACAGAGCCATATCAAGATTTGTACATAAAGAAAAGTATTTTTGAGGAAATCAACTATAGTTGGATCCCGATGAATGGTTACAACAAAATACATAACATTTAAGACAAAATTATAGTTCAAGCCATTTCATTATTTGGTCTGCTGAATAAAAATTAAAATGGATACCTTAATGGTGCAGAAAATAAGTTTCTTTAAAATAAAATCAACAGGTAATGTACAAATCGGTGAACATATGTTTCAGTTCTCAATGTCAGAACATCCATTGATAAAGAATTACAGCCTTGTTTACCAAGCTTTTAAAGTTTCTATTGGCTTTGATATCTCTTAGCTTTCTTTCACATGTTCTGTACACTTATACCATTCTGTGTGATTAGGTTGATTTTAAGTTTAAACCATAATACAAAACTGAGGGCCTTGGATCAAAATTTAAGTAAGTTGAGTTACTAAGCATCCTGGAAGATAAAATGTTAAACCTAGTTCAATAATACATGTTCACTTTAAACTAACAATTACATACACATAAGATAGAATAGAAAGCAATTCAAGTTCAGGCAGAAGCCATGGTCATTTGCTTAATTATAAAAAATAAAATTTGTAAATTAACATTGTAGTCCAGGATTCCATTTTATTAAATATAGAAAAAATAGATTTATGCCACAAAACTAGTCAAACTGGAATGCTTAACAAATCTGGGAGAAGATTATCACAGGTTGGTAATTTTTAAATGAGCATCGATAAACAAGTAGGAGTTCTCAGACGACATTCATTTCAAAATGGCTGGCCATGTATAATAGCTGATACCACTGAATAACCAGTATTTTTATTTTCTCCAACTGAGTGGTAGAAAGCTTATCATGGTGAAAAAAGAGTTTTAAAAGCAATAACGATGGACAGGAATATGACTCCCAGAAAGCCAATGTATCCATAGGACCCAATCTTTCTTTTCTCTGGCACTAAAGATAAAGCAGATAACACAGGTGAACAATCATTTAATGCCCTCAATACAATTTTGTTATTTGATACAGCTAATATTTTAAAAACATAAATTGCAGTTATTATAAAGTATCCAATTTATTTGAAGGATAAATATTGGCTATTTTTAAAATGTATGTGGACAGAGTGTAACCTGTGTATGAGCAAATTCCCTAGATCACGGTTTGGAAGCAACATATTGACCAATGCATGGGGAATGACTACAGAAAAGTCTGACAAATGTTTAGGAAACACAGAAAAACAAGCTAGAACTATAAATGACAACTATTAAGCAAATAGACTAGAAGAGAACCAATGATAACTGGGTTAATCAAAAACACTGGCACAGCGGCAGAGACTGGTTAGATCCTGACTAAGGGTGCTTGTCTGTATGGTGTTTGTATGTTCTCCCTGTGGCCTGCGTGGATTTTCTCCGGTTTCCTCTCGCACTCCAAAGACGTACAGGTTTGTAGGTTAATTGGCTTGGTACAATTGTAAATTGTCCCTAGTGTGAGTAGGATAGTGTTGGTGTGCAGGGATTGCTGGTCGGCACGGACTCGGTGGCCAAAGGCCCTGTTTCCGCGTTGTACCTCTAAATTAAATTTAAAAAACACAAAAGTAAAATGCTGAAAATACACAAACAGTCAGTGTAATTATAAACAGTTTTAGAAGACCCAAAAAATAGACATTTGGATCCTGGAAAAGGGAAATAATCAGAAAGGTACATTTCCTAGAGATAAAAACTTAATAAATAATCCGAAGTGACCAATAAAACCCGAGTTTGATATCAAATTAGTCACTTCATGATATGAAGATGGGAATATCCATATGTAAAGATGGGGGAAGACCACACAAACAAAAATGGGACAAGCAAACAATGAAGACTACAAATGCATCAAATCTGAAATCAATATTGAAAATACATGGTGGAATTAACACCTTGTTGCCTTATGCTAGTGATGGCGGAGAGTGTAGAACGCAGGGCACGGAAGGACTGGTGCAAGAAGCAGTTTATGCCTTTATCAGAGAGAAAGGCTCCAAAACATTTGATAAAATGAAGGCCGGCATGAGTGGTGTTGACCAAAGCTTGATCAGGAAGATATGTTTTAATGAGTAATTTCAAGTAGTAAAGTATGGGGGTTATCAAAACAATTCAGGAGTATGGGCCTCAGTAGCTGATACTGTGAGGTCAGAGTAAGGGACAATTTAATGTGTATGGCCAGGATTACAGAATTGGGGAAACAGAAGGCGGGAAGAGACCATTAAGGGATTTAAAATTGAGGATGTATTGATAGAGCGGACCATAATTTGGAAAGGGTAAGTCATGCCAAAGGAAGCTTCCTTTCTTTGAAGTACAAATATAGAAAAGCATTAATCCAGACTCCGGAAGCCACTCTAGGTTTCTCAAAAAAACAATAAAAGTTAGAGTTATGAAATTGAGGATAACCCACTTGGTTGAACAATGAATTAGTAGGCAGTGTAAAGAGCACATGGGTAATCGATATATACTCAGCCTGGATCAATGTAAGATTTGACCAATTATGATCTCCAGATAGGTATTTTCATTACAATTCTTCATGTTAATCTTGAGCAAAACACCCAAGTGCTGGAAGAACTCAGTGGGTCAGGTAGCATCAGTGGAGGGAATGGACAAGTGATGTTTCATGTTGGCACCCTTCTTCAGACAAGCATCTTGGGTATCCCATTAAATAGTGTGGATGAGAGTGTTAGGTTAATAGATAGACTATAATTGTTCAGTATGAGTCCAGTATTGGAAGTATGAGATGAACTATTTTGGACCTTAAAAATCATCCAATTATTTTCTCAATGGAAAAAGCTAGAGACTACATAAATGATTAAGAACCCAATACAGAAATTACTAGTGGACAAACGAATGTAATATTACCCTTTATTTTGAGAGACAAAAGACACTGGAGGATGGATTGTATCACTGTTGTACCTACCTTTGGTTTAAGTTCTGTGCACTATATTTCATAATATATTGACTTTGGACAAGTAGTACCAGCAATTTGTTGGTACAGTTAGTTAAGTTAACGTTAGTTAAGTTTTGAGGACACGCCACATTCATAGGAATCACTTCAAATTTGGAGATCAAAAGTTGATCTAATTGACATTCATCGTTTTATGATGGACAGAGAAATATCTTACCTTGCTGCAAGAGTCCAGGACAATGCAGCAAGGCCTTGCCACTACGGTGATGCTATAGAATCATACAGCACGGAGATATACTCTTTGCCTCAACTTGTCTATGCAAATCAAAGTGCCCAACTGAGCCATCCACTGCTTGTACTTGCCTCATGCCATTCTAAACCTTTCCTATCCAAGTACCTGTTCAAGAATATTTTAAATGTTGTAATTGTATTCACCTCCATCACTTCCTCTGCCAGCTCATTCCACCTCTCTTTCACCTCTCACCTTAAATATATGCCTTTTAGATTTGGTCCCCCTACCTTGGGCAAAAGAGTGACTATTCACCTTATCTATGCCCTTCATGATTTTATATACTACCCCTCAGTCTCCTATGCACCTGGGAAACATCCTAGCCTATCCAACCTCTTTACAACTAAAGATAGACACAAAGAGCTGGAGTAACTCAGCAGGACAGACAGAAGGAATGGGCGACGTTTCGGGTCGAGACCTTTCTTCAGACTGGTGGAAAAGGGTCTCGACCCGAAACGTCACCCATTCCTTCTCTCCTGAGATGCTGCCTGTCCAGCTGAGTTACTCTAGATTTTTGTGTCTATCTTCGGTATAAACCAGCATCTGCAGTTCCTTCCTACACTCTCTTTATAACTCATACATTCCAGTCGTGGTACATAATACCCAAATCTGGCCTTACCAAATCTACCATTACAACTCCAATTCTCAATACTCTGACTGATGAAGGCAAGCATGTCAAAGACCATTTTAAAAAAAAAAAGCTTTGAAGAGTTCCAACAGTCATGATTTGAGTTCTGTATAGAGATGAGTAATATTACACAGATGGATATAATTAGTTTTATAACTCATAAAGCCTATATTAGATGTATTTTTATTTTGTTAGTGCCTCTGAATCTTGAGGTGAGCCTTAGAACAATTACATTATCATTATAACTGACACCTACACAGATCACCAATTAGTTTAATTTCAGGAATATAATTACTTTGGATAGAAAAACCCTTGTTATTCCCGGAATGGTGGGACTGTCGTAGTTGAAAGACTGTAGCGACTGGGCTTCTATACACTGGAATTTAGAAGGATGAGAGAGGATCTTATTGAAACATATAAGATTATTAAGGGATTGGACACGCGAGAGGCAGGAAACATGTTCCCAATGTTGGGGGAGTCCAGAACCAGGGGCCACAGTTTAAGAATAAGGGGTTGGCCATTTAGAACGGAGATGAGGAAAAACCTTTTTACTCAGAGAGTTGTAAATCTGTGAAATTCTCTGCTTCAGAAGGCAGTGGAGGCCAATTCTCTGGATGCTTTCAAGAGAGAGTTAGATAGAGCTCTTAATGATAGCGGAGTCAGGGGGTATGGGGAGAGGGCACGAATGGAGTACTGATTGTGATCAGCCATGATCACATTGAATGGCGGTGCTGGCTCGAAGGGCCGAATGGCCTACTCCTGCACCCGATGTCTATGATTGTCTATTCTTTTTTGTGATGTTTCATATATTAATGCCAGTTTTCAACTACCCTCCAAGATCTTGGCTTTTATTGTTTCCTTACTGGAGGTGCTATCCTTTGTACAAGATATTACATTGAGATTTGGTTAACATATTCCATTGGTTTTGATAGGTAATAAAAATCCTCTGCTATTATCTAAATTCCCCCTCAAATGATATAGCCAAATTTGATCATCGCTGATTGTGGAAACGCTGCTAAATTTGAATATACCCTAAGAATATAACTTTGATAAGTTTGAGTCCTGTGATGCAAAAATGTGTCTTTCCTTCCTGGTGACATTAAGGTAATGTACTTTTAACTTTATTGAACACATTCATTAATCTGTTAAACACTTTTTCTGGCAAAATATTTGTATAAAACATAATTGAAGTAATACCTACCCCCTGTGTAATATCCCCATGCGTAAGAAAATCGACTGGTTACCCAAATTATACCAAGCAAAGAAGCAGTGATCTGTGAAATGTTAAACAAACTAGATTATCTCCATGTTCACTGCGGGAAATGTAAAAAAAAGACAGCCATTCTTAACTGTTCTTGTATTGAAAGTGGCTGCTTTTAGGAAAAATTACTGTGCTTTAAAATGTAAAACACTTTGTAATTTTCCAAGTAATTAAAATGTTCACATATAGTAGAATTTCTTTTAAATCTATATTTTTCCATAAATATCAAGTCACAATAGGAATTTCAAGAGAAACTTCTTTATCCAAAGAGTAGTTAAAATATAAGCTGGCATGCCATCTGCCCTATAGGAAGGGGCAGTTTACAATTAAACATGTCCATGTCTGTCGAGATAAAATAAATAAATTACTCTTTACAAAGGAAAATATTTACTACTGCAGGAATATCCCCTCAATGGATCAAAGATGGACAGAGTTAGATATAACAATACACTGAAACACAAGCTGAAATGTCAAGCGAATAATAAGAACTCTCTACCTCAATCCACTCTAATTATAATAACAGCAAGAGCTCAGTTAACCAGCACTTCACCAGATGGCACTTTCCAGTAACTGGCACTTCAGAGGGAGCACCTGGTATAAAACTGGAACATGGCCAAGGAAGGTCTCTGGCTAATATCGGGACAGTGCCGTGGCAGTATCTAGAACAAAGAGGGGCAACACCGAGGGAGCAAATGGGATGACATGGAGGCAGCACTGGAAAAGCATCTGGGTTAATATGGGGACAATACTGAGGAAGTGCCTGGTTTGACATCAGTAGCACCGAGAGAGCACATGGATGTCTCTCACCACTATGCATCGCATACTTATTTTCTCTTTCCTGCTGAGTAATACCAATTGTCAACTCATTGGTAAGTACAGCAGAAAACATTTAACATTATGTGAAAACATACTTAATTCTTGACTTTCAGGCACCCCCCCCTTGATACTGGATTGTAACCAACGCTTTGTATGGGTATGCATTTTTTAAATGTCACTTCCCGTTTTCGAAACAAGGCTGTATATGTAAGAAACAATTAAACTTGGAGACTTTTAGGTAAAAGCTGAAGGAATTAACCTGCTTTCATGATTGTGGAACCAATTGCCTGATTGACTGGGGAGCAGGATGAAACAGGACATACAGATTATTTAAGGCAGAATATTTTCCTGAGCAACATCTCCTTACCGGGTAGACAATTCCAGCTATCAGTTGGAAGATCAGCCATTGAGGGTATATCTCCAATGTGTTTTGATGTGCCCGTTGGATACAGTTGAAAATTGGGTCTTTATCACTGTACATGTCTGGATACTGGAAAGAAGTTAGAAAATATCACAAAACAAATAACACAGATCTGTGCATTTTTGTGCATGTCTCAGCTTTAAAATTCAATTTTCAACATCAGCCGATAGAAAATTAATCCACAAAAATTCAATTTCAAATAAACAGATTCAAGCCTCCATGGAATGTCTTGGATTACATTGCAGAATTACAGAAACATTGGAGTGTTGGGTTTGTGGATGTAACGGCAACAATGAATCAATAAATCATTAAATAGGTCACTTGAAAATTTCAAAACTGTTAACAATTTTGTGTAAGAAGGAACTGCAGTTGCTGGTTTAAACCGAAGATAGACACAAAAAGCTGGAGTAACTCAGCGGGACAAGCAGCATCTCTGGAGAGAAGGAATGGGTGACGTTTCGGGGCGAGACAGTTTTAACAGGAGCGACGCAAAGAGGACGTTTACCCTCACCGAGCAGTAGAGGATCAGTGTGACAGTTTGGGATTGAGGCGAGGAGAGATTTCTTCATTCAGAGAGCAGTAAACCTTTGCAATCCTCTACCTTGGATGACTGAGGAAGCTCATTTTTTGAGTTCATTCAAAACAGGGATCAGTATATTTCTGGCCATGAAGTGGATCAAGGGATATGAGGATAATGTTGAGGTTGAACATCAGCCATGATCTTGATGAATGACAAAGAAAGCTAGAAGGGGAAATGGTTTACTCCTGTTGCTAATTCTTGTTTTTTTTAAATGTTCTTTAGAACCATACATGTTCAGTCATGTCTCATCAGATTTAGGTCCTCAGGGTCTGCTGAAGGCACAATGAAATTATTGTTCGGGAAGATGAGGTGGCTTTCTTCAAGTCAATGGCTTGAATTCTTTCCTGATGACTGTAACATTCTGGACAATATCTTTAACTAACATTCTTCCCCACAACCATAAAAAATAAAATTCCTATGAAGATAAAGCTTTTCACTGTACCTTTTTGTACACGTGACAATAAATAAACTAAACTAAAGTTTGTGCAACATCCACTAGCTGGCAACACTACAGCCTCAAGTGTAAACTATGAAACATGAAGACAACAATATTAGGGAAAGAATAAGTTGCTTTGATTGGTTTCCAGAAGACCAATGATGCAAATGCCTTAATTTCTTTTTAAACTGTCGTTGACCTGTTAATCTGTCCAATTGACCCTAAAGACCTTAAATAAAGATAAGCTGGGTACAGTGGTAAATTACTACAGATGCTGAAAATCTAAAATAAAATAAAAAGTCAGAAATACTCAGCTCTTCAATACTCAGCAAGTCGGTCTCCAACTGTGGGGAGAGATAAGGCTTGACAAAGGGCCTGTTTCTCCTCCCACAGCTGCAGCCTGATGTGCTAAGTCGTTCCAACATTTCCTATTTTATGCTGGGGCTGTGAGACAAGTATTATTTATTGTCATTCTCAATCAAGATGCAATTTATTATGGGTATCAGGAGGATTTATATTTGCTTGAAGATTGTTATAATAACCAAAATGACCATATTTTGCAAACTAATGACAATAATAGTTATAACTCATTGAAAGCTAAACAAAAATAACAGAAAAAAATCACCAGGACCTACAAGTAGTATGGTTAAAATGACAGAATA
This sequence comes from Rhinoraja longicauda, assembly GCF_053455715.1. NCBI lineage: Eukaryota > Metazoa > Chordata > Chondrichthyes > Rajiformes > Arhynchobatidae > Rhinoraja > Rhinoraja longicauda. The sequence continues at coordinate 13,205,283 of NC_135979.1, forward strand.
AAGAAAGTAACAAGAGGTGTAAGAAAATAACTGCAGATGCTGGTACAAATCGAAGGTATTTATTCACAAAATGTTGGCGTAACTCAGCAGGTCAGGCAGCATCTCAGGAGAGAAGGAATGGATGACGTTTCGGGTCGAGACCCTTCTTCCCGAAACGTCACCCATTCCTTCTCTCCTGAGATGCTGCCTGACCTGCTGAGTTACTCCAGCATTTTGTGAATAAAGAAAGTAACAACATTAGTTTAACTTTCAGGTGAAGTAGAGAAAATTTATAGGAAAACAAGGAAACTGTAGAATAGTTTGCATGACAGAATTGCCTTCAATGGTTACATTTTCAACATGAATTTCACCCAAAAGTCAATATTGATGTTGAGTATTCAAAACTCAGGATGTACAGTCATTAAGTGACTAATGCACGTACAGTCACTAATGTGACTGGTGGAATAAATGCATAGAATAAATATGTTGAATCAAATAATAAGTTGAAATATTTGAGAACAAATTCTGAAAACATAAATAATGTAATCAGGCCACAAAATAGCAGTCAAGATTCAGGAGCAAAGTAAAACAAAACCAAAGTCTACAAAATTGATCTATCTGAAATGAATTTGAATACACAGATTCTGGACATTTACTAACATTTGGCGAGGTGTTCATTTTAGCTAAATAGGGTTAAACACTACTTTTTTTTTCTCCAAAGATTTTGACATAAATTTCAGCCACAATGACAGAATGACACAATGCCCTTTTAGCATTGTGAAAAATACCCCTCAGAGGAAATGGAGTTTGGGGCCCTGTCCCACAAGGAAGCCTCCTCCTCATTTTAGAAATTAAGATCCAGGGGGAAAGTCCACAGCAGGATCTTTACATTTTAACCTGGTGGAATAACAGTGGGTGGAGAAACAACAGTGCCAAACGACCCCCAAAAATGTAATAAAATGGAACAGCAGATGCTGGTTTAAAGAGTTGGCTGAAAACCCATAGTTGATAAAGAAGTTGAAAAAAAAATCTGCCCTTGGGGATGTGTAGAATGTCACCCCATTCAGTCAGGATGGAACTAATCTTGCACTCACTGCTCCGGGAAGGCGTTTATTTATTTCTTCCTTACCTTGACGTTGTATTTCTTCCTGGCTATGCCCACTTTGATCCCCAGGTAAGCCAGCATGACCCAGCTGTAAATGAACACCAGGATCACGTAGCCGAACTGAGGGGGGACGGCCTGAGTGGGCTGGGAGATGGCACTATGCTGCGGCACGTACTGCATAGGGGCGGCGGACAGGGCGCGGGTGGCCTGGATGCTGAGGCCGGGCGCTGGACACACACTCTCAGGCACAGGCCGAGGCTTCCTCCTCGAAGCAGCGCCCCCCCTCCCTCTGCAGCGGAACGACTTCCCAACGCCCCACCTACTGTCTGGTTCATCCCTCCTCTCCACCTGGAATCAGTTGTTGCACACCCCTTCCTGCACATAAAATGCCGGATTTCCTTCTGCAGGAGGAAAGAAAATTGTTGCTCTCTTCTGCAGAAAAGGATGAGGCGTTGGATTTTTCGCTGGTGCTTTCTCATCTCTCTCTGGGTAAAAAATGTTTTCTGGATATTGATGAAAATTGGCGCCCCACTCTCTCTCCCGTTACTCTTGATAACCCCATCAGTCCCCATCTGATGATGGCCCCCATCAGTCCCCATCTGATGATGGCCCCCATCAGTCCCCATCTGATGATGGCCCCCATCAGTCCCCATCTGATGATGGCCCCATCAGCCCCCATCTGATGATGGCCCCATCAGTCCACATCTGATGATGGCCCCATCAGTCTGAAGAAGGGTCTCGATCCGAAACGTCACCCATTCCTTCTTTCCAAGATGCTGCCTGACCTGCTGAGTTACTCCAGCACTTTGTGATACCTCCTGATAATTGCTTCATTTCCATCCAGGTGGGAGAAAATTCCTGTTCCATTCGCTCGTTTTCTGTGTTGGTTCTCTTTGGGTGAAAATTGTTTTTGAAAACTATTGCTTTTCTTTCTCTCTATCAGTTAATTTAAAATATATATATACTTTGAACATTTTTTGACATTTTGTTTCGGTGAAAATGTATTTTTCTTTTGATTAAATGGCTGAAATTGTTTATTACACGGCTCGAGTAATACGTTCAGTTTTCTAACAACAATTCAAATTATCTGGCTGAAGAACAACTATTCCAACGATGTAACATTTATAAATAAACTTGACAAATAAACTTGACTTGGACTAACTACATTGGAGTTACTACTACGGACTAATGATTCATTTTCTAATGGTAAATTAGTCTTTCACATTTCCTAGTTCCCTCTAATCATCCTTGGTTCACCACTTCTGTTACACTGGTTATCTTCCCTCTCCACTCAGTCATAATGCAATCTAAAACGTTGACAATTTCTCTTCCTCCCTTAACACTCCCCCTCCCCCCTCCCCCCTCCCTTCAATGGCAGAAAAAGCCATCCTGGTTTAACAATACGATACGATAGAACTTTATTTATCCCAGGAGGGAAATTGATCTTTTGAGGTAGCAAAAAAAACATTTGATGTTTCTGCATCTTGAATAGGAAGGGGCTAGAGGCAAGGAAGCGGGTGTTATAACATAGTCAGATGAGGAATTGCCCTAAGAAATATTACTTGTCTGCTTCCAGATGTTGTTCGATATAGAAGAATGCTAATTCCTGGTAGAGAATAGTAAGTATTTATGTACGATTTTAGTAAACCTTTTTATAAGAATTTATTGTGCATGTACACACAAACTTATGTGTAGAGGTCGGAGTATGCCCATGTTAAGGGCTTACTAGTTGTGCTTTACTCTGACAATGGGATGTGAACTTCCTCTTATACAATTAGATAGTCAATGATAAGGTTTCTTTGATCATGTTTGACCATTACCCTGTGACTAAACAATTGCACCATCTCTTGTACGACAGTTTTTTATATATGATTCTTTGAGTAGAACTTTCGGGCAGCTGCTGGACTAATATCTGGGACAGTTTTGCTAATTTAGATACTAGCCCCAGGCCCTTGAGGGGGACTTTACAAGATTGATTGGACTGAAGAATCAATCCAATTGCTGAAGTTAAAGTGAGATGGTAGTTCCATGTTGGTTGTCTGACGCTCTTGTATTTTGATAGACAAGTGAGTAATATCTAAATAAGGAAACAGTCCTAAATCAAGATTTCAGAAATTCTCAAAGCAAGGAAAAAAATATTGATTCTGCTGAAAAATATTACTTGACCAAAAGTAAAACAAAGGGCGACAGAGAAAATAGTGGTAACTCTGGTGTTTTGGTCTGAAGGATCCTCATCCAAAACATTACTTCTGTTCTCTAGCCCACAAGTGCTGCCTGACGTTCTGTTCATTCCGATTATTGTTTCACACTAAAATTGGTTGTTTTTATGTTTGTGTATGTGTGTGTATGTATAGATAGAACAAAGAAATTCTTATTTGAACAGCACAACAGAACATGTAAACATAGTACTCTGTAAACAATATAATAAATGAGAAAAAAGTTCAGTGTATATACATGTGTGTTTAAATCTTTATATATATAAACATGTGCCAAAAGTCTGTAGCATCTTTTTACTCTGCTACCTTTATTTTCACATGTTTAAATTATAATATTTTATTCTTAATTATCTGCTGTTTTATCGTGTTTTTATCCTTTCGCGAGTAAAGCACCAAGGCAGATTCCTTGTATAAATACTTGGCCAATACAATTTTTATTCATTCATTTTTATTTATTCATTATTCATACATCTATGTGTATATGTGTGGGAAAGAACTGCAGATGCTGGTTTAAATCGAAGATAGACACAAAATGCTGGAGTAACTCAGCGGGACAGGCAGCATCTCTGGAGAGAAGGAATGGGTTTTCAGGTTGAGACCCTTCTTCAGACTCTGTGTGTGTGTGTGTATAGATATATATTGTGTATATTATATATATATATATATGCATATTATATATAAATGCATATTATATACACATAATATATGTATGTATATTTTATATATACACACTGAATATCTTCTCATTTATTATATCGTTTACACAGTACTATGTTTACATATTCTGTTGCACTGCTGCAAGTAGTTATATCTGGAACATTTGACAATAAACACTCTTGAACAGTACTGCATCCTCGCCTGCCTGCCTTCTCTCTCTTTCCTTGCAATTGATTACAAACAACAACTCTGTCCACTCGGGCTTCGAATTGGCTGCGACCAAAGCTCTGATTGAAGGTTGGGGTGACCAATGAGAAAGGGCCCGACGGTCGGTGGGTTGAAACGACAGCCAATAGGAAGAAGGATTGGCGTGAAGGAGCCAATCGGAGTGAGATGGAGGCGGGACTCAGTGGCCGTGGGTTATAAAGGGAGGTGCTTGCGGCGGCGGCCACAGTTGACAAGATGGTGGCGACTGACGACAGGCAAAGCGACGCTCATTTTGATGCGCCAAGAAACACAGGCCGTGACTGTAAACTGTAAGTTCTGGGATAAATCAGACTCGCGATTATTAATATAATTGACTTCCAGCATAGTTAGAAAGTATAGACATGTAAAAGAGTTTCATGTTTTGGGTGATGTTGGGTATGACGCAGTTTTATTTGTGAAGTGGGACAAGGAGGTTGTCAGGTGGAATGGGGTCAAGTTGAAGATTTGGGTGGTTTTCCAAACCAAAAAAAAAAAGGAGAACTTGTTAACGTTTTCGGCGGGCGTCCTTTCACTTGAAGCTGAAATGTTTCCCTCGTTATGCTTTCCCTACAGTTACTGTCTGACCTGTTGATTTCTGCAATTTTTGGTTATGTCTAAATCTAAGACCTTGTTTGGGGCGTGTTGTCAGGCAACAGGTTCGAGAGTCAATGTCAATGGGCTTGTTTCTTTGAAGATAGATTGGGGTGGGGTCAAAGTCGATGGTTTTACTTGTTGGAAAGTGTGCGAAACTCGGGGAACATGTTGAAATATTTTCTTTTTCAAAACCATCAACGGAATTGGCAATTTAACAGCACGGAATTGTATTAACCTTTGTTAAAGGTGGTGATATCATCGACTAATAATTTCCTCGATTCAGGAAGTAGATTGCGGACTAATCCTAATCTTATTTTGCTCGTATTATCGCTCACGAGACTCGGCTCTGACTGCCCCACCCGACAACCGTGTTAATTTGGTAAACACGTCCTTTTAGGGCCTAATTCGCCTTTGGATGGCAGTGGCGAGGCAATACAATGCTCACTGCCTTGTGAAAGTTGTTGTAGATTGTAAAGTTACTTATCAACATTGCAATATCATTTTTAAAAAAGTAGCAACACAATCGCTTGCATCTCTGCATTCCATTCGATATGGAAAGCGTAAATGTTCTTCACAGATCTGATCTTAAAAATGAATGTAACACCTAAAAGGGTACAGCTGAGAAACAAGAGCTGAGTTTTGTTTTTAAAAAGAGGACAAAAGCTTGGGAATGGTTCAGGAAGAATACATTGTGGTAAAGTCAATTGGAGCAATTCCCTGGATTCACTAAAACTGGCAGCATGTTCTGGAGTACACGTGAAAAGTTAAATAAAGAAATCTGAAAGTTTATGTTAGTGATTCTTTATTTTTGCCCTAGGATGTGCAGTTCTACAAATTGCTTCAAATTTATTTTAATGCAGTGCATAAATGTTATTACTGGTTGGCAATATATGCCTCTTTCTAAAAAAAATAATTGTGTTGTAAATCTCTAAGACAAATCACTATAATTTTAATTTTAAAGCTTATATAATTTGGGTTCCACATTAATCTCTTTAAATGTTTATAGCGAGACAGACTGGAATATGTACAAAACTGTAGATTTTGCTTTTAGTGTCTGCAAGATTGGCTACTGATCCAATTTTACAACATTATTTCTGGAACTCGGATATCCATTTGAACTAATATCTACACAGCAAACACCAATGGCAAAAGGGGACAGGGCAGCCACATCAGTCACTAGATCCTGAGGCCAGTTTTTAAAAGATCATTACATTCTGATTGCAGTATCAAATTTGATGAGTAAATGGGTTGGAGTAAGATGAGTTCAGAAGAAAGATCATGACTAGTTTTAAATGCAAGGATAAGAAATCTAGTTTTGAAACTGTAATGCACGTAGATACCAGAAGACAGTGTTGGCAAAGTGAGCAAACTTTTATTTTGTTCGATCGGAGTAGCAGAATCTTTCAAGGGCTGTCATGAGGGTATTGGAATAGTTGAATATACAAATTGGCTGTTGGAAAGGGTTTTGTGGCAGATAAATGTAGATGTTTCTGCAGAAGTAACCAGGTGCATTTTCCACAAGGAGTAGATAATAAACTTTGGGATAAGAATTAGGAGTCACTAGAGCCTGGCCTATTAATTTTCTTCATCCTTTATGTGAGAACATTAATTACAGTAAATAGAACTGCATGCTAAATACCTACGGTTTACTTTAAATTTATTCTATGTTAACAGGGCAAATTCATCTGATTTATCCTCTGATTTGATGAAAGAGAAATCCAGCTCTGGTAAGTTTGGGTTTGAGTGTTGTCGTCTGAGTGCAAAGAAGGTTAAGGATGTATACAGGTGGTCATAGTTGTATTAATAGAAAATAAGAATTTATACTGACAAATGGTCAGAGGACAAATAGTCATTAACTCGAGATCAAGGATTAAAATTAATTGGCACAAGAACTAGGAGAATAATGAAGGTAGTTTTATGCATGGTATTCTTCAGGATTATCACTTGTGGAAGCATTCATTTTGCAGGGGAATAGGGGAGGAATAGGAAAGTTTAATGAACCAGCACAGCCACAATAAGTCTTTGTTCCTGTGCTTTAAGATTAAAAGATATTGAGCTGCATTTAGTTTAATAATAATAATAATAATGCATTACATTTATATAGCGCTTTTCATATACTCAAAGACGCTTTACAGGGATTTAGAGAACATAGGGAAGTGAATAAATAGATAAATAAGTAAACGAACAGAGAAAGGAGACAGAAGGTGAGGTGACCTTCAGTGGTTGAAGGCAGTACTGAACAGGTGAGCCTTCAGTGATGTTTTGAATGTGGTGAGTGTGGAGGAGTCTCTGACGGTTTGGGGTAGTGAGTTCCATAGGGTGGGAGCAGCGATGGAATCACTGGATTTGCCTTTGAGTCTCAAAAGATAGTAGCAGCTGAAATTTGGCTATATCATTCGACATTTTTGGTTCAGTTCTTGGATTCAACATGGTTAACAGGAGTTCTGCAAGTATTGATTATAAAATAAATAAGTTGCACAAAGATCTGAAACATGAACACATTTTTGAAATAGGCATTGAAATGAAGCGGAAAGCAGATGGATGCAGTACAAAGCAGAAGGCTGAGAAAACTGCCGTTGGTGTGGATGAATTAAGACTTTCTTCTGATAAGACCCAAAAGAATAAGAAAGCATCGCGGTCCCGAACTCCTGGTTTCCGAAAATCCCAAATCTCCAAGTCGGGATCGATATCGTCTTCGGGAAGCTCTCAATTGTCCTCTCCCAGCTCTCGATCCAGTTCGGTTTCATCCTCTGCCAGCTCTCGATCGGTTTCAGTGTTATCTTCCAGCAGTTCTCGATCCAGTTCAATGTCGTCTTCTAGCAGCACTCAATCTGGTTCACTGTCATCTTCCAGTAGCTCTCGATTAGGTTCAATATCATCTTCTGGCAGTTCCAAATCCAGTTCGCTGGCCTCTTCAGGCAGTTCTCGATTGGGTTCAGTAAAAAAGCACAGGTCAAGTACAAAATATAACACGTTGGTTTCAAGGACCAAATACATATCACGAGAGAAGTACAGAAGATCAAGACGTGCCAATTCAAGGTCCCGGTCTCGAAGCTGGTCAAGATCTTGTTACCGAAGATCCAGGCAACAAATGAGGTACAGATCCAGATCAAGGTCCAGCTTGAGATACAGAAGATCTCGTTCAGGATCAAGGTCAAGATATTCATCTGGATTTCAGAGGACTCACCATAGTTTTATGAGCAAAACCCAAACACCACACAAAAGAAGCCGAAGCAGATCAAGGGGGAAGTCTATCCATTTAACACAAAAAGGTAGGATGTCTTGAAATTGTAATAAAGATTATGATAAATTATAAATAGGAGCATGCGTGTGGGAAGTAAATCAGGATGGGTGCAAAAATAAGTTAGAGATGTTACCAGGACGGAATGGAAAAGCTAAGATGTTTTCATCTGGTGAGGGGTGAACTACAAGTCTGAAGACATAAGAAATTTATGAAATTGTGAGGGGCACAGAAGTGAATGGCCAGTCTTTTCCCCAAGATAAGGGAGGCTAAAACTAAAGGGATTAGGTTTAAGATGAGAAAGGAAAGATTTTAAAAGGACTTGAGGGGTAATTTTTTCAGAGGGTGACGTGTATTTATAGATTATTAATGGGAGCAGGAATGTGGGAAGTAAATTGGAAAGGATTCAAAAATGAATTACAAAGATATTACCAGGACTGAGTGCCTTGAGTTGTCAGGAGAGGCTGGAAAGGCTAGGACTTTATTTTTCCTGGAGCATGGGAGGTTGAGGAATGACTTTTAAAAGTATGAAATTGTGAGGGCCACAGATGAGGTTAATAGGCAGTTTTTTTCCCCCCAGTGTAGGGGAGTCTAAAACTTAAGGGCATGGTTTATGGTGAGAAGGAAAAAATAAAAGGGACCCGAAGGGTAACCCTTTCAGATGGTAGACGTCAAAAAAGCCAAAGGAAGCAGATAAAATTACAACATTTAAGACATTTCCACAGGTACGTGGATAGGAAAGGCTTGGAAGGAAATGGACTAAGAGCTGGCAAATTGCAAATTAATCCGTTGGTCGTTATTCAACGAGATGATTGTTACTTTGCCTCAACAGCACTTTTAAACCATGTCCCAAGATCCCATTGATCTGATTTGAATGAAGTGAATGACTGAGCCTCCACAGCCCTCTAGATTAGAAGTCCAAAGATTCACCAGCTTTTAAATTGAGAAATCTCTCTACATTTTAATTCTACATAGTCAAACCATTATTTTGGGACTTCTCCGCCAGGAGGATATCCACCAAAGTATGCCTTGTTGTCTGTTTCTACAAGGTCACCTCTTGTTCTTCTCTACTCCCAAAGGATTAGCCTACTTGACACTCCAGCCATTTCTGGGATCGGCAATTGCAGTAAACTGTCTTTATACTTGTACTCGTCCTCTAGGAATAAAAGCCAACATGCCACTCCTTCCCGTTCACCTGCTGCACCCACATGTCAGTTCATTGTCTTCGAGATGCCCATGATTCGACATGAGCATTTCCCAATTTCTAATTTTAAGCAACCTCATCTGCTCTGGCTTTCTTCAGCAATGTCAGTGACACTTTGTTCAAAGCCTTCTGAAAATCCAGTGCATCACACCCATCTATTTTCCTTTCTGCCTCTCATCCATTTACTGTATTAGATAACATCCTGAAAGAACTCCATCGTGCCAATCAACTCTTGGGTGCTCAAATCATTTTATTCAAGTTTTAAGAGTTGCAGTATAACATTTATAAATATTGCTTTCTTTTAGATAAAAAGACGTTGCTAGAAATAGCAAAGGCAAATGCTGATAAGTTATTTGGAAAGGACAGCATCCGTTTGCCACCTAGCCTGAGGCCTACCAGTCCATTCAAAGATGGGAATTTTGATTTTGAAAAGTATAACAGTGAAGTAGCAAAAGAGGTGATCAGAAGGGTGAGTAATGTATTGAAATGTTCTTTTTGCATGTCTGAATGGAGAGGATGGTTACTTCTATCCAAATATTTGAACACCAATACTTGCGCTACTGGTTGCGTGAATTTGGCTATTGAGTTGCTGTTTTCCATTTAAATACATTTTGACTCTCTTGCAGACTGGTGTACCTGCGGTGGGGTAGAATAAATTTTGTGAGTTGTATACCTTTTCTACCTCAACTGTTATAGCATTGGTTTGTTATCCAAATTACTTTGATCCGTTTCAGTTTTAAACTCTAATTTCCGATGGAGAGCAAATGTAAGATATCTGCGGCTGTAGGCATTCCTAATATACCATAGTAGAAGAGTTTTTTCTGCTATGCAACAAGGAATTTCCACAAGTATAGTTTGTTGTAAACTGGACATTCCTTAAAGTGCTTAATTCTCAATTAAGTACTTTCAAGTGTATTTGCTCACCTTATATTGGAGATTATAATGTACTGTAATGATTCAGTTAGCTTTATAGTTTTGGTCTACATGTCATTCAAACACATTCCATATAAAAGCTATAAATATGGTTTGTATGACTTGATGTATTTCTGTTTTATAGAAGCCTTGAAATGGACTGCACTTCTTGGAAGATATGAGGTGGTATCTTTATATCTGCATGTGTGCAGTGATTAGGGGCAGATTGACCAATTATAGTAACATTTAAAAAAGGTTTTCAAAAGGCATGATATAAATGATATGGCAATGTCTATCGCTGTAAATAAACATTCTTTAAATGGAGGTAACTTTTTTTAACCATTGTTAAAACATAATTACCATTTGGCATCTGTGCTTGAGGGATGAAGCATTGTCTATTTTGTATTTTTGATCAGGGAGCATTTGACCTCTATCAAGCCATCTACTTAGAACTATGGGGAGAATGGAGAAGCATGGTGTAATTCTTCCCTGTCAAAAGTCAAGGCAGTGCTATATTTGGTACTTCATTATACTGCATTGTCTTCTAATTAGACTTGTCATGATGCATTTTAATTCCAGTGCACTGAATGATATTTAGTTTCCTCGGATATTGGGTGGGAAAATCGATGGCATGTGAACCATTTATCCATGTCCATTTTATGTTAGACTAAATTCTGGCAGTCCACAGGATATTTGATGGAAATGTGGTTGCTTTATAAACACCAAATATATAATGAAACTGTAGCCCATCCAGTCCAACAAAAAATTATATTGTACACTAGCCTTTTCCCATTCATATCGTAGTGTTTTGGTGCATTTTCTCCTTTTCTCATGTTCTTTTGAAAGCTATATAACTTAGCCACTTTTTGAGATGCTAGATTTCAATCCTTAACCACTGAACAATTATATTTTTCCTCGGTAACTAATTTGTTAATGCTAAATGCCAGTATTTTGTTCTAATTTAGATATCTCCCACACAAACAATTTCTGCATCTCCTCTATCCAATTTATCCATACTATTAAAAGTCCTAAGCATTTCTATACTCAAAAACACAATCTTCAATCTGTATAATCTTTTCCAGAAGCTGTAATATGTTCCAACAAATCATCCTCCAATATTCCCTTCACGTCCAACAGGACCCCACTACTGGCCACATCTTCCCAACCCCACCCCTTTCTGCGTTCTGCAGAGACCGTTTCCTCCTTAACTCCCTGGTCCACTCGTCCCTAACTACACCATCCCCGGGCACTTTCCCCAGAAACAGCAGGAGATACAACACATGTCCCCTTACCTCCCCCCTCAACTCCATCCAAGGACCTGAACAGTCTTTCCAGGTGAGACAGAGGTTCACCTGCACCTCCTCCAACCTCATCTATTGTATCCGCTGCTCTAGATGTCAACTTCTTTACATCGGCGAAACCAAACGCAGGCTCGGCGATCGTTTCGCTCAACACCTTTGCTCAGTCTGCCTTAACCAACCTGATCTCCCGGTGGCTGAGCAACTCCCACTCCCAGTCTGACCTTTCTGTCATGGGCCTCCTCCAGTGAGGCCCACCGGAAATTGGAGGATTGCAGCCCAGCAGTATGAACATTGACTTCTCCAACTTTAGATAGTTCCTCTGTCCCTCTCTTCCCCTCCCCCTTCCCAGTTCTCCCTCTATCTTCCTGTCTCCACCTATATCCTTCCTTTGTCCCGACCCCCTGACATCAGTCTGAAGAAGGGTCTCGACCCGAAACATCACCCATTCCTTCTCCTGAGATGCTGCCTGACCTGCTATTACTCCAGCCCTTTGTGATACCTTCGATTTGTACCAGCATCTGCAGTTATTTTCCTACATAATATGTTCTAGTATCGTCTTTGTAAAACATTTTTTGCCCCACTTCAATGGTGAATCCATACCCTTTTTTCTAGGATGGAGACCAATTCTATGCATTAGGCATGAGCTGGGGTCTTGTATAAATTCAATTCTGTTTCTCTGGGAACAAATTATGTTGTTAGCATTTATGATCCTTAGATTATATCATTTTAATTACATGTTAGTATAGTCTTAGATTCTTTGCATTAGCACCCCTTTGTTTCTTATTTTCTAAGGTATTTTAATACTGATTTACTGTAAACTGAAGCAGCTTTTATTGCTCATCAATAGGTGTTATTCAATATTGATCCTTGTAAAACACTGTTTTCTAACATCTTGATAACTGCTTTATACCTACTAATATACCTTCCGTTGTTACTTGTCCCTCTTACTCAGTTTGCATTCTTGAGACTACAATAGCAACCATACTGATTATTTTTGTGGATGGGAAAGAGGCCATTTATGATTTTAAATTACTTTTAATGGAACCTTAGTGTTGGGACTACCTTAAACATGATGTATTGATAAATGCTCGTGTAATGAGAAGACTTTTACAGTGATTGCAGCAGTGTTTGGGCAGTGTGTGGGAAAGGTAGCTTTTAATCACATTAAATAGTTATAAACTTTTTTAGGTGACCTATGTTAATGAAATGGTTTAACCAGATGATCCTTTGATAACTAGGTAATTATTAACGTAGATAAAATCAAACTATTTTATATAGGCATGAATCAACCTTTGAACTATTTCCAATTACTTTATTACTACTAGCAAGCAGTGATTTAATTTTGAAATATCAAGGTACAACTGCACAAAGACCTGCTTGCTGAGAGAACAGCAGCAGGAAGCTACTGTTTCTTTCATGTGGGTGTCAAGCCATGACTAAACTAAACTTCCTGGCAACTTTTTTAACTTGATGCAACCCCTCCTTTTAAAAACCACTGGTCTAAGAAACCTATGGTGTTTCAGAAATTCTTTTTCCCTGTAGCATTTAAAGTACGTGTTTAAATTGTTAGCTTGATGGTGAGTTTGATCAGAACTCAGCAGCCCATCTTTAATTAGAATGTTTGTTTCTGTCTCGGCTTTGTTTGGAGCAGGTGTCTCCCACAATGGGCATTGGATTGACTCCTCTCATTTGTTACTTAATGGTCGTGCGAGTAGTACGATATTGCTTGTAGTTGAGGTATGATGCATTATTGGATGCAGTATGGAGGGAGCTTCACTTTGCATGTCAATAATGCACTTGACCTTGGAGTGCCAGATCTGATATTGCGAGAGAAAGCCCACTTTTTACTCTAAGCAGAGGGAAAACAAAACTATCATTCCATACTTTGCACAGCAATGGAATAGGATATCTTTTGCAGTCTGGTCTGGAACACAGTTAACTCATTAAACATTTCAAGTGACAATTACTGAAATCCGAATAACTCTGATCAGTTCCTGAACTTTGCTATATGGCTTTACCCATTGATAAATATCACTTAATTCCTTTAAGTGCTCTGAGGCATATGAGGCTGAGGTTTGACTAACTGCTGCTGTTGGATATGGTATTGTCCATGCATAAACTTTGTTCTAGGATTTTCTTGTCCTCATAATTTATTCACTGTGTTCCAGGAGGTTTTGAATGTCAGATCTTTGCCGAAGAAGAGGCCAACGTTTTTTGAAGATAAGTTCATTGGCTTTTATAGCCTAGAATATACCTTAAACCACATGGCTACACACAGTTGTACACTTCTAGTATCTCTTGCCACATGCTCAGAAGCAGTTTTTGTTTGAATTGGAAATATCATTGAACCATCTAAATGTTCATGGAATTCTCATTGATGTAAATTGTTGTAGATTTTGTGAAGTAATTTGTGCCCATTAATCACTGGAACCGTGGTACTTCAAATTACAATTGTTCCTTGGTTGAACATGTTAAAATAAGGTTGATGTTTTCTGAATTGTTGGCTTTATTGGTGCACATTTGCAGAACTAGTGAGGTACCAAGCCACAAAAAAACATTAGCAACTTCTCTGATACAGCTGATATAATGGTTGTCCTGCCGTTGTTACACGTTTTCAGAATTGTCTGAATGTAGATCACAGTTTTCATTGGTCTGGCTATTGTTTTTTTTTTCTGAAGGAGAAACACACAAATGAAGTTGAAGAAGATGAACCACTTCAGAAGTTACAAAATGCCCCTTCAAGAATGGAAACAAATCATTGGATAGCTTTCAGTGTTAAAGTAAGTAGATTATTTTAAATTAAGTATTGTATTTTCCTCTTGAGTCATTTTAAATGGAAACTCCAGCATTTTTTCAAACAAAAGTTTACCTAAAGAATAGCAGCATCTCATCAAATAGTATATTTGAATTAAATTCAAAGATAGTACATGGAAACAGGCCCTTTGACCCATGAGTCTTCACCAACCATCAATCATCCGTTATGAAGTTCCCACTTTCACATCCACTGCCAGCAACCTAGGGGCAATTTACGGAGGCCAATTAACCAACAACCTCGCACGTCTTTGGGATATGGTAGGAAACTGGAGCACCTGGGGGAAACTCGCATAGTTGCTGGGAGAATATGCAAGCTCCACACACACAGCAACCAGGATTAAACCGAGTCTCTGGCAGAGTAAGACAGCAGCTGTGCCATGTGCATCTCTGCATCTGATGCAGGAGGTTATGTGCTTTGTCGAGTACAAAACAAAACCCTGAAGTCCCTGACGGAAGACTACTATGAAGTAATTTTAAACTTGTGCAATTCTCACTTTTCTGTCTGTTGCTGGAGTATAACTAGCTAAAATTAACTTTTAAATTCAGAGAGGTACGATGGCCGTTGACGTTTACTCACATTTAACCTCTCATTATTCACAGAATACAGTGGCAAAACCATTGAATCACAAGTCGTCAAGTGGCCCGATTAAAGGATCTCCTGAGAGTAAGCTGAAAGGAAGCCCATATGGACGATGGGTGCTGGTGCAAAATGGTCGCAAGAATGGTGATAAAACGCAAGCACGGTGAAGGTTTAGAAGGGTATACAAAACAATTAAAAATGTATTTGTAATAAATTATTTTAAGCCAGCACTATATAGCTAGGCAGAAACTTATGAGAAGTCTTGGCTGGATTTGTTAAATGTATATCGTAAATTGGAGACTTTTGAGGAATTTATAATTTTGTACAATTATTAAGGATTTATTTGGACTAACACGTGTTAACAGATGTTGAGCAATTTTTAGGCTGTGATAGATTTATGCCCAATGTCAGTCTTCTAAAAAAAACAAACCCTGTTTTGCAGGGAAGAGACAAGCCATTTACCAAAATTTTGGATTAGGCTTTGTTTATGCGAAGAAATATTGTAATTGTGTAGTTTTTTTCAGAATTCAATAAAGATTTGTAAATATGATTTTGTGTTTCTTATTCTTTTCCATGAATTTGGTAATTACTAGCAATCTATAATGTAGAATTTGAATGTTAGGTTTAAGATTTTTCTGATATGACATGATAAATGTTAAGGCTGCTGCTACCCATATTGTGAAATCACTGCGCATTTATTTATGATGGACAATTATCTCAATTTCATGGCATCAATTTCATACACATTTCTGAACTGTCCATGAACATTCACATTGGGACATGGAGCCTTTTGTTGAATTTCTCCAAGGCTGACAAGATTCAAATGAAGTAGGTGACACTACAAACTCCACCCTACATTTCTGCATTGAAATCCATCTCAGTAATGCTGTATTGGTTCAGGCACTTAGGTGTAAACTGAATTAATTCATTGTATTGAAATGTTAACCGTGTACAAATGAAGGTGATTTGTATAACTACAAAACATTGTTTTAACTATACAGGAACTGATGTTTGAAGGGGTTGCTTTGATGTCTAAGGATGCTGATGTAGATTTTATCATGAATCACAATATTCTGTCCACATTGACCATTCCAAGCTCTTGCATGACATTTCAATTCCCCTTGCCATCACTATGTTAATCTGTCCATCCTGGGCCTTGGCTGTCAGAGTGAAGACCAACACAAATTAGAGGAACAACACTTCATTTATGTCTTGGTGGTTTTCAACCCAACTGTATAAATATTGAACGTTCCAATTTTAGGTCATCTAAAAAGGTAGAGACTGGAGGGAAGTTTATTGTCAAGGTAAACATGACAATAAACTAAACTAACTAATCTTCCCTCCAGTCTCTACCTCTACTTCTTGTTGCATCCAACACGGCACTTCAATTGGCAGGTTTCCCCCTGCCCCCATCTGGTTGTGGTTCCATCTGCCATTTGTGTCTCCCCTTATAGCTCACGTAATCACCTTCCTTAGTTATTACAATCCAGCAATGGCAGCCTTTGTCCCTGCTTCCAGCGGCCTCGCCCTCCACATTCACCCTCCCCTCATCTGGCTTTTTTTCTCTCTCCCCATCCTTTTTTCTTATCTGCTTCCATCCATCATCTATTTCCCTCTGCCTTCCAGCTCCATCCATCCCCTCTGGCTTTATCATCCTTCATCCTCCCTAGTCCATCAAGCTCCTTTTTCAGCATTGCCCTTCCCTTTGTATGGCCAAGGTCTTATCCTGAACCAGGTTTTTGACCTGAAATGCAACCGTTTCTTTCCATCCACAGATGCTACTTGACCCACTGAGTTCCTCCAGCTCATTATTTGTTGCTTAAGGTTCCAGCATCTGCAGTGCTTTGAGTTTCCATAATATTTCTTGTCAGAAAATTCAGAAAGAAGCCTTGGTATGCATTCCATTCAATAACAGGAAGGTTTTGCATTAATCTTCAATGAAATGTGCATGTGCAAGCATAACTCACATCTTGCATAAATGGAGTTTAGATCAGTAGCTGGATAATTCAACTCCTGGTTTCTCCTTCATAGTATCTTCACATTCACCAATTAAGACATTTGATTAGCGCAAACACCAGGTCAATGTGGCTTGTGCTTAAGTTCTAGAAGAGTGTACCTTCACAAGTTCCCGCCTCTCAGTGCCAGCAACCTGAATCGATTCCTGATCTCGGGTGCTATCTGTGTGGAGATTGCACTTGTTCTCCCTGACAACATCGGTTTCCTCTGGGTGTTTTGGTTTCAACCAACAACCCAAATATGTACATTGGTTGGTTGATTGATCAGTGTAATTGCCCCTAGAATGTGCATTGGTTAATTGGCCACTATAATTGCTCCTTGTGTGAAAGTGGTGGAGTCTGGGGTGAGTTGATGGAGTTATGGGCAGAATTAAAATAGATTGGTGTAAATGGATGTGACATTTGGCTGGAAGATCCCGCTTCCATGCTACGAGTGATCTGTACCTGGACCACTTATGTACGCATGGAAAACCTTGAGGTTTGTCCAGTTGCAGCTAGTCTTCATTTGGCTTCATCAAAAAGCCCTAAGCTTGAAAACATATAAACAATTTTCCCTAAATAATACTTGTCTCTGCCACTTGCTGCTGCAGCAGCACAGATGTTGGAGACATTTCTTCGTGAATTTCAGGCATACTGTTTGCCCCCCATCATCCTCCTCCCACACATCCCCTCCCCCACCACCAACAGCTACCATCATCAAAACACTATTGATTAAAAATACACCAACATTTTATGGAAGTGCAGTTTGGAACACACATTTCCAGTCTCATGGGGGTAGCATTGTGAAAAGTCAAAGGCACTGTCTATTACCTTGTCCCAGAGATGCTTATGCACCTCTGAGTATGAAATGGCCTATGCTGCTCAAATCTATTTTCTCCTGTTCAGGTGATTTATGAAGGCCTCTGTGTTGTGCATTCCACTAACATCCAGACTCCATGTAGATTTTCTCATTGTAGGTGTTTGGGTAAATAGTTCATGACCGCAATGATAGACACAAAATGCTGGAGTAACTCAGTGGGTCAGGCAGCACATCTGTAGAAAATGAGGGCCCAACCCAAAATGTCACTCATCTATTTTCTCCAGAGTTGCTGCCTGACCTGCTGAATTACTACAGCATTTTGTGTCTATCATTGGTATAAACAGCAGCTGCAGTTCTTTTTTATTACATATTATTACCACAATGGTGTCTGTTGCGATAAATTTGTTGACATGACTTCAGCAGAGCGATTTTGCTTATGATTTGACAATGCTATTTAATTCATGGATTAACAATTTTGAAATATATCTCTGTGTGTCTTTGGGAGTGATTGAAGATCACTCTAAGATCAGTGCTACTCTATTTTCCGAAATGATCTTGCTGCTTCAGCGTTAGTTATAAATTTGAGCATTGCAACTCTCCGAGGAGGAGCACCTTGCATTCCCACTAGATGGCAGCAACAGAACAGTTTACAAAGATGCGAGGATCATTCACTTGGTTTTGAAACTTAATCTATTCTTTGGAAATCAGATTTAAAAAATAAATGGACTCCATTCAACTCACCGAACGTACAATTTAAATGATTTCATGGTGCTTTATTACATTGTCAAAGAGTCATACAGTTGAGAATCGGGCCCTTTGGTCTTATGTCAATCATAGGCCAGCTCTTGGTCCATAACTTGCTATGTCTCAGCAGCTCAAGTGCTCATCCATTTGCTGGATATTGTAAGAGTACCTGTCTCTACCACACTCTTGGGCTCTGTATTCCAGATTGCCACCACCATTGCCAACATGAAAAAAAATATTGCTTAGATTTCCCCTAACCTATTACTATTCACCTTAAACCTAAGCCTTCTTCTCTTAGACACCTCTGCTATGGGGGAAAGTTTCTTACTATCTACCCTATGTCATAGAGTGATACAGTGTGGAAATAGGGCCTTCAGCCCAACTTGGCTACACTGGCCAACATGTCCCAGCTACACTAGTCCCAGCTACACTAGTCCCACCTGCCTGGGTTTGGGTCCATATCCCTCCAAACCTGTCCTATCCATTTACCTGTTTCTTAAATGTTGGGATAGTCCCAGTCTCAACTACCTCCTTTGGCAGCTTGTTTCATACACCCACCACCCTTTGTGTTACCCCTCAGATTCCTATTAAATCTTTTCCCCTTCACCTTAAACCTATGTCCTCCGGTGCTTGATTCACCTACTCTGGACAAGAGAGTGCATCTACCCAATCTATTCCTCGTCTCATAATTTTGTGTACATCCTCAGCCTGTTCTGAGGAAAAGTAACAAACAGCAAGGGTTACATCACTGATGATCCCTGTAGCACACTGCTGGTCACAGGCATCCAATTTACATAAGCAATCCTCCACAATCACCTGAATCCTATTTCCAAGCTATATTTAAATCCAAACTGCCATGGATCCAAACATAGCTTGGAATTTGCTATGCTTTAACCACCTTCAACCTGGGATTTTATTAAAAGCCTGATGTCTATATTAAAAAATCTACATCAACTGCACTGCTTTCATCAATACGTTTAGTTATCTCTTCAAACAAAACTGAATTATAGGTTACTCAGACAGAATTTCCTACCACCCTTCCCATGGTCATATTTCTTTTGTTCGTGCAAGAAGTATAAGAAAATAACTGCAGATGCTGGTACAAATCGATTTATTCACAAAATGCTGGAGTAACTCAGCAGGTCAGGCAGCATCTAGGGAGAGAAGGAATGGGTGACGTTTCGGGTCGAGACCCTTCTTCAGACTGAACGGTCTCGACCTGAAACGTCACCCATTCCTTCTCTCCCGCGATGCTGCCTGACCTGCTGAGTTACTCCAGCATTTTGTGAATAAATCTTTTATTCGTGCATTGATTTAAATTCACAGGTGAATCATCTGAATGGAGTTAAACCTGATCAGCGCTCCATCACTTCTTTTATCAGTTAACACCATGATTTGAGGGCGGGTTTAGCATTTGCACAGAGTATCTTGGTCCTTTAAATATTTTTTTTCCAAACCCTTGGAAAACAGGGGAGGTTTGGAACAGCTAATCAGTTTATACACAAGTGTTCATCTTTCATATTGTTGAAAAACAGCTAAAATCTACTCAATTAAAAAAATAGATTTTATGCATTTGGATTTAATCTTTTGCTTAAATGTATATGTTGCAATTTAGTAATCAAATTCTTATTACTAATTTTCTCGTGAGAACTTCTAACTCCCAACTTTTCTTCATCCCTAATTTATCAATTTTGTGAATTATCTCCCCCACAGACTGCTGATCTGTGAAACTTCCAATAGTCTATCCTTCCCCAATCCTTGAAAGTATTCTCGTGGTTCTCTGTTCCATTCCATTTCTGTGGCATGGTGGCACAGCAGTAGAGTTGCTGCCTTACAGCGCTTGCAACCCTCCGGGTTCGATCACGACTACGGGTGCTGTCTGTACAGAGTTTGTACATTCCGTGACCACATGCATTTTTTCCGAGATCTTCCGTTTCCTCCCACACTCCAAAGATGTTCAGGTGTGTAGGTTAATTGGCTTTGTACAATTGTAAATTATCCATAGTGCGTGTAGGATAGTGTTAATGTGCGGGATCGCTGGTCGTGTGGACTCGTTGAGCCAAAGGGCCTGTTTCCACTGTATCTCTCAACTAAACTCCCCACCCTATTAAATGTTATTCGAGCATTCTGCTGGTCCTACCTTTGCCCCACCCCGAATCTCCACGAGGGCACACTCCGGTCTCATCTCATTGTACACCGATTGTCATCCATACTCCTATTCCGACTTTATGCGGCAGGTGCATTTGAATTTCAAAGTTACCAGAAACAAAAACATATGCATTGAACCTTTATGATGTGGTTGCAGAGTTGAATAGCAGTTCAACACGGAACAAATTAAATTGACACTGACAAATTATCTTATATTGCTCTTATTCAGTTTCAAAGAATTACAAATCGGAACATTTTTGCAACTACTTTTAATGGCAAAGAGCTTATAAACATAGAACACTTGAACATGAAGCTTATTTTATCTATACAACTTACACAAGCTATTTAGAGTGAATAAATACAAGGAAGCTTCAGCAGTCCAAATAATCAATTTACTAGCTGATTAAAATCTTCAGAGAAACCAAAATCAGTTTAGCAACCTGCAAATTACCAACCTGCACAATAAATAAACAAAGAACATCTTGTATTTGTTTATGTTTGTGAATGAATTAAAAAGATTTATGATAAAAATGTTAGCTGAACAGCAAAACTTAAATCTTTGAGAAACGTTTGACTGTGTGTTAGCATCGAAGGAATTTATATTACACTATCGCTGGTAGTTGATTCCCAAAAAAAAAATCTGCATGTTGCCTGGATGGATCTTATTAAACATAACAATTTATAAACCTTATCAGCAATTGAAAAGCATATTGCACCAATATATTTGACAGTATTTCTGTCAGAAATAGATCCATTATTGATATAAATGCAAAAAAGATTCTGCAGCACCAGATGGGCGTAGTACAAAGGTATAAAACATGTCCCCGTTTCTACACTGTTGACCATTTGAAGCTGTAGGGAAAGCATGTTAAACAGCAGTTCCCCGCTCCAAATTCTGCTTGATTTCTGCAGTATATTTTCCATAGAAGCGTTCGGCCTTCTTGTTGAAGTTGGCATTTCTCTCATTAATATAGTCAATATCAGCATCATCATTGTAACGCCGTCGTCTGCTATACTTGGCACGCTTCTCAATTCTGAAAAAGGAATTCAAAATTTACACTGCTGTTTACAACCCAAACAACATAAACGTCTTTGTATTTACACTATGATTATCATGCCCACTCCAGAACACGTACAAACACTTCACAGCCAATGAAGCACTTGTTGAAGCTAGTCATTGTTGAAAGTGCATCTTGTCCCCCAACTTAATACATTCTGGTGTCAGTACTAACTTACACATTTTGTCATGAAGCCCCAAGGTGTAATGAACAGCAGATGGCAGAAATTCAGAATCTGGTCCAACTTTTTCTGCACTGATCATTGGGGGATAAATAATAAGCAGAATAAAATAATCCTTTTTGAAATATCCAGAGGCAGTCAGGATATTGGTTTAATGTCCTACCCCACAAGATGACACCCTAACTATGCAGCGCTCTGACATTAATATACGAAAAAGTCCTCCTCTTAATGATACTGCAAAAGAACAACCCTATTTGTTCCAGTTCAGTAATAAACTCAAGGAGACTCACCACGTCAGGTTTCCTGCCTGGAAATGACTTACTTGGATAACGTATTGAATAGATTTATTTCCTGACAGCTGTCACTGAGGCAAGATGGGGAATTAGCTCCTTCCAGAGTTTTGGATGCCATTCCTGGCATCAGAAAATAATTCCATCATTCAGAACCATCCAACACCCCCAGAGGGCCTGTCCAGAAATTTGATGCATTTTTCTCAATGATGACAAACCACAGTAAATTTAGAATTAAGATTCTTCCAGCAAAAGGATACATAGCAGGTAAGTCACCAACTTATAACTAAAGCCGCTATTAACCCCGAGCAGCATCTTAAAATGCAATTTAAAAATGTGCAATTTTATACCGAACACCTGAAATTACTTAATATTCTTCTGGTTCAGACCCATCCGTTTAATATTTACAAGAAACACTGCAAAATGAGTGACACGATGTGCTGAATAATTAAAGCAAATTTCATTAAGTTTCCAGTTTTTGTATGGTAACTAGCTTTCTATCAGCTGTGTACAGTGAAAGATAGGTTTACAGTTGTATCCCTTCTGCAAGATGATCTTCTCTGCTCTTTTTTGTGCACCTCATGCAATAGTTAATGTAGTCATTTGAAAAGAAAACACTTACTGTTTATCAACATCTGCCACTAGTTTGTCCACTCCTTCCTTGGTGGGAACGTGTGTGCCATGCAATAGGCTATTTGCAGTTGCATAAAATTCTTCCCCACTGTCAATAAGAAATGCATAAAAAACCCTTAGCTTGGTAGAAAGACGATATATATTCACAATATTAATGACAGGAAAGTCAATAATGCTATCAGCAATTGCCCTGAGATCTGAAGGATGTGTTCGTTAAGCGTACCAACCCTAATACAAAGTGAAGGGTGGTCCTGAGAAGGGAAAAAACAATACTCTAAATAGAAAACTCACCGATCAGATATAATTGTGTTTGGATTAATGACATTTGAACATGCAGCATTCATATACCCTCAGTTAAATATAATACATTTACTTTCCATATTATTACTCAGAAGGCCCAATGAGAAAACAAAGGACAATTAGCACCGCTGATTGATGCTCCTATCAAGTTGAAACCTTGCAGATATATTTTCCTGATATTACTGTCCTGATCACCAAGATGTGTTCATGTCTTACCTTTGTCCTTCTGCTGATGAAGGCCTCACTGATCCATTGGCTTTCCTCTAAACTTGTTTAGTTGAATGAATATTTCCCTTTAACCTCTGTAAATGGGCTAACTAATATTAGCTCCTATTTTCCTCCAAGTCATCACTGCATCCCACGATGTTTTATATTTCAAATTCTCACCCTTGAACTTTACTCATCTGCCTCTATGTACTGTCTTAGTGTTTCATTCTGTTTTAATCTCCACTTGTACATATCTTTGACCCATTTAGCAGCCAGTTACATCATCCATCCAAATTCTTCCATTTCCACTTCTAAGATTTAGATCCATATTTAATATTTCCATAATTGTCAGACATGTATTTTTCTTCTGACTATTGGTTCAGGGAAGATGGCTGGGGCATCTACTAGATCTGACTCATGGGAATGAGATGGGTCAAGTGCACCAGGTTTCCAAGGAGGACTGTTTAGGACGTAACCATTATAATACAATTACGGTTGGATACAGAAAAGGAGAAGCAGCAAACTAGAATAAAAATAATTGAGCAAAGGCCAACTTCAATGGGGAGCAAGTGAATCACCTCTGATAAATTGGAACATAGAAACATAGAAAATAGGTGCAGGAGTAGGCCATTCGGCCCTTCGAGCCTGCACCGCCATGCAATATGATCATGGCTGATCATCCAGATCAGTAGCCTGTACCTGCCTTCTCTCCATACCCCCTGATCCCTTTAGCAAAAAGGGCCACATCTAACTCCCTCTTAAATATAGCCAATGAACTGGCCTCAACTACCTTCTGTGGCAGAGAATTCCACAGACTCACCACTCTCTGTGTGAAGAAATGTTTTCTCATCTCGGTCCTAAAAGACTTCCCCCTTATCCTTAAGCTGTGACCCCTGGTTCTGGACTCCCCCAACATTGGGAACAATCTTCCCGCATCTAGCCTCTCCAACCCCTTAAGAATTTTATATGTTACTATAAGATCCCCCCTCAGTCTTCTAAATTCCAGCGAGTACAAGCCCAGTCTATCCAGTCTTTCCTCATATGCAAGTCCCGCCATCCCAGGGATTAATCAGGTGAACCTTCTCTGTACTCCCTCTAAGGCAAGAACGTCTTTCCTCAGGTTAGGAGACCAAAACTGCACACAATACTCCAGGTGCGGTCTCACCAAGGCCCTGTACAACTGCAGCAGAACCTCCCTGCTCCTAAACTCAAATCCTCTTGCTATGAATTCCAATATACCATTCGCTTTCTTCACTGCCTGCTGCACCTGCATGCTTGCTTTCAATGACTGGTGCACCATGACACCCAGGTCACGTTGCATCTCCCCTTCTCCCAATCGGTCACCATTCAGGTAATACTCTGCTTTCCTGTTCTTGCCGCCAAAGTGGATAACATCACATTTATCCACATTATATTGCATCTGCCATGCATTTGCCCACTCCCCTAATCTATCCAAGTCACTCTGCAGCCTCCTAGCATCCTCCTCGCAGCTAACACTGCCACCCAGCTTCGTGTCATCCGCAAACTTAGAGATGTTGCATTCAATTCCCTCGTCCAAATCATTAATATACACTGTAAATAACTAGGGTCCCAGCACTGAGCCTTGCGGTACCCCACTAGTCACTGCCTGCCATTCCGAAAAGGACCCGTTTATTCCTACTCTTTGCTTCCTGTCCGCCAACCAATTTTCTATCCACCTCAAAACTGAACCCTCAAGTTTGTACACCAATCTCCTATGTGGGACCTTGTCGAAGGCCTTCTGAAAGTCCAGATATAACACATCGACTGGTTCTCCCTTATCCACTCTACTAGTTACATCCTCGAAAAATTCTATAAGATTCGTCAGACATGATTTGCCTTTGGTAAATCCATGCTGACTTTGTCCGATGATTTCACCACTTTCCAAATGTGATGCTATCACATCTTTAATAACTGTCTCTAGCATTTTCCCCACTACCGATGTTAGGCTAACTGGTCTATAATTCCCCGTTTTCTCTCTCCCTCCCTTTTTAAAAAGTGGGGTTACTTTAGCTACCCTCCAGTCCTCAGGAACTACTCCAGAATCTAAAGAGTTTTGAAAAATTATCACTAATGCATCCACTATTTCTGAGGCTACTACCTTAAGCACTCTGGGATGCAGCCTATCTGGCCCTGGGGATTTATCTGCCTTTAATCCATTTAATTTACCTAACACCACTTCCCGACTAACCTGGATTTCCCTCAGTTCCTCCATCTCATTAGACCACCGGTCCCCCGCTATTTCCGGCAGACAGTTTATGTCTTCCTTAGTGAAGACAGAACCAAAGTATTTGTTCAATTGGTCTGCCATCTCCTTGTTCCCTATGATCAATTCACCTGTTTCCGACTGCAAGGGACCTACATTTGCCTTAACTAATCTTTTTCTCTTGACATATCTATAAAAAGCTTTTGCAGTCTGTTTTTATGTTCCTTGCCAGTTTTCCTCATAATCTATTTTCCCTTTCCTAATTAAGCCCTTTGTCCTCCTCTGCTGGACTCTGAATTTCTCCCAGTCCTCTGGTATGCTACTTTTTCTGGCTAATCTGTATGCTTCATCTTTTGTTTTAATACTATCCTTGATTTCCCTTGTTAGCCACGGATGCACTACCTTTCCTGGTTTGTTCTTTTGCCAAACTGGGATGAACACTTGTTGTAGTTCATCCATGCGACCTTTAAATGCCTTCCATTGCATGTCCACCGTTTCAGCATCAATCGCCAGTCTATCTTGGACAATTCACGCCTCATACCCTCAAAGTTACCTTTCTTTAAGTTCAGAACACTTGTTTCTGTATCGACTTTGTCACTCTCCATCCTAATGAAGAACTCTACCATATTATGATCACTCTTGCCCAAGGGGCCTCGAACAACAAGACTGCTAACTAACCCTTCCTCATTACTCGATACCCAGTCTAGAATGGCCTGTTCTCTCGTTGGTTCCTCGACATGTTGGTTTAGAAAACCATCTCTCAAACATTCCAAGAAATCCTCTTCCTCAGCACCCCTGCCAGTTTGGTTCACCCAATCTATATGTAGATTGAAGTCACCCATTATAACTGCTGCACC
This sequence comes from Rhinoraja longicauda, assembly GCF_053455715.1. Lineage (NCBI taxonomy): Eukaryota > Metazoa > Chordata > Chondrichthyes > Rajiformes > Arhynchobatidae > Rhinoraja > Rhinoraja longicauda. The sequence continues at coordinate 13,231,588 of NC_135979.1, forward strand.
TTTAATGCATGCATTTCTAATTTCCTGCTTGATGCCATCCCCAACCTCACTACTGCTGTTAGGTGGCCTGTACACAACTCCCACTAGCGTTTTCTGCCCCTTAGTGTTTCGTAGCTCTACCCATATCGATTCCACTTCCTCCATAGGCAAGATTAGAATAAAACAACTGTTTCCAGTTAAGAGTTATGGAATCATACAGTACAAAAATAGCCTCTTTGGCCCAACACATCCATTCCAACCAAGATGCCCCTTCCAAGTATGTCCCATTTGCCCATGTCTGGCCAAATGTCTTTTGGATGTTGTTATTGCATCTGCCTCAACTACTTCAACTGGCAGGTGATGCCATATACCCCAACCTGTGGCGCAAAAATTGCCCAATCAGGTTTCTATTAAATCATTCCTCTCATTTTAAACTTACACCCTCTAGTCCTTCATTTCCTTACCTTGGAAAAAAGACTCACCCAAACTATTCCTATCGTGAATTTATACACCTCTATAAAATTACCCCTTATCCCCCTGAGGTCGATGGAATAAAGTCCTAGCCTGCCCAGCAAACTTGAAGCACATTCCTACAGGAGCAAGGGAAAACCTAATGAATCCAGTGCTTCCGGGACGATAAAAGAGATACAAAGGATGATAGAGCAACAACAAAAAAAGACTGCTTAAGACATGTTGGGTTGGAAATACCAGGCTAACTACAAATGAATCAGAGGAAGTGAAAATTAAATTGAGAGGCAAGGACAGGAAGAGAGAAGAGATTAGTTGCAAGATAAATGTGGATCCAAAAGTATTCTATTTGCACATAAATGGAAAAGGGGTAATGCATGGAAGAATAGAGTATATCAAAAACAAAATTGGTATTTTCACATGTAGGCTAAGATTTTAAATAAATACTTTGCTGTCTTCACTAGGGAAGAGGGTGCTTCCAAAGTAATAGTGAAGGAAATAGTTGAGATACCAAATACAGCAGAAATTGACAGCATTTGAAAAGTTGGCTGAAATTATGATAGGACTGAACGGGGTGCATCCTAGAATTATAAGGGAAGGATGGAAGGAAATCCAAGGGCACTAATCAATGTTCTTTGATACAAGGATGGTGACAGAGGATTGAGTGTTGAATCCTTGTTCAAAGTAAGGATAAGTCTAGAACCTACATGCCGGTCAGTTTAATAGGAAAATAACTGCAGATGCTGGTACAAATCCAGTCAGTTTAACCTCAGTGGTTGGAAGGCTTTTTGAAATATTGATCTGGTACAGGATTAAAAGTCACCTGGAGAAAAGTGGATTAATCAAGGCATGCCAGCACCAATTTGTGACGGCCAAATCGTGTTTAACCAATTTGATCAAATTCTTTGATGTGGCAACAGACGGAATCGATGAACGGAAGGCAGTCAATGTGAACTAAATGGAAATTATTCTTATCTCAATCTAAAATCTTTGCAGTTGTTGGCTTTTTATCCCTTTTCGACAGCATCTCGAACTGGATCATGACATGACTAGATAACTATTCACAAACCTTTATGCTGTTAACTGAATTTGTATTTCTTATCAATACCAAATCTTACACGGAAATCTGCCTCCAAGTGGCGAGAGACATTTTATCCTGATAAAGGTGGATAAAACCAACGCTGTATTAAAAAGTACAGGGCAGATCCCTGTGTCAGTATCTATGAAACTTCCTATTAAATGTCTGCAATCTTTTGAGTTAACAATCATTTTTTTTTAAACTACTGGTGCTTGGCATTCTAATGCCATTTTCAACCTAGCACTCAGAATAGAATAAAGATCGAAAAGTATGTTTTTTAGCAGCAACTCACGTATCATCCCTTTGCTTCACATATTGCTCCATGTCTGGTTTAATCTGCTTCACTAATCTTTGATACTGCCGGAACTGAGCAGCTGCAAAATCTGAAACACAAATGTAAAAACATTTAACAAATATCTTAACATCAGAATTATAATCGCCCTTGTTTAGAAATAAACCATGTACATATAATTAAAAATGGTATGTTCTTTTTACTTCCTGTGAAAATGTTTGGTCTGGTAAAAGGCTTAAAATATTCAAATTATAGTACTTATAAATTTAGTTATAGAGATACAGCATGGATTCGGGCCCTTCGGCTCACTGAACCCACCAAATTCACACTCGTTTGATGTTATCTCACTTTCTCGTCCACTCCCTACATAATAAATTTCCTTCTGGCATATATATTTCCTTCTGGCATAATTCCAATGTGACCTTTCCAATTACATTGATCCTTTGAAACATGTTGCATAGAGATGCTGGTCAAAAACCTGCAGCAGCGACAATCCACGTACCTCATCCACACTTGCAATCACATAAATGATTAGGTAATTCAGATAAATTGATATTTTTAATATGATTTAAATAGACTGATGTGCAACACACATTTATTAAATTTAAAGCAAGTGATTGATTATTAAAAAACCTAATACCTGAAAATCCAGGATCTGCATTTTTCCTTTTTTTCTTTCGCTCCCACCGCTCTGCATCATCGGCACTAATTTCTAATAACTTAACTCGGTCATAATCTTCTCCCTTTTCTAGACACTCCTGCAAGGTTAAGAAACCACAAATGGGAATCACAGCTCCAGAATTATAAAACGCACTTTCATCAGGCTCCGTTCCACTGAGATCGGAACAAATATGTTCCAATAAATTATGACAGGTTTCCTTTCTCAACAAATAATACAAAAACAAAATTCAACAGCATAATCTTGTTTCTGAATGTCCGATTTATGAACAGCTCTAAAGTGTTCAAGAATTCTGTTTGACAGCACGTCCTGCGAGCAGATTTTATAAAACACTTTCAATACCTTTTTTTTCTCTTCCACCTTTAGCTCCCATTCCAATCGCGCTCTTTTGGACTCCCAATTGGCTGGTAGCTTCAATTGCCTGTCCTCTTCCGTCACTGCCTGGTGATTTAATTTCCGAGATTCATTCTGCACACAAAGAACACCTTTTAATCGCCACCAATCCAAGAATTTTCTATTAATTTTGCATTGTTGTAGAATATATACATCTTTAGAATCTTTAGCAGGACAAATATTGCTCACCCTCTTAAGATGGAGATCACGGAATCTCTTCAGTCTTTCTTCCCGTTTCTGTGCAACTGAGGTCTCACCTTCTGCACTGCTGTAAGGGCTATCCTGAACCTGTGGTTGTCAAAAAATAATTTCATTCTTTTGGGTTCAAATTTATTTCTAAAAATATCAGAATTTCCACGTCCTTTGAAACAGGGGGAAATATGAACATGAGCTAAATCTGTTTACTGAACAAAGGAGCCCAATGCACCTATGTGCTGCACAATGAGATAAGATGAAGTAATGACTACCGATCTAGAGATAGACAGATTTATTGAAAGTTTAAAAAGTAGGCCTAGTTTGAGACAGACTCTTTCATTAATTGGATGATAGAATGCCACAGTTGGGGATTGAAGGCAGTTTAAAGGCTGGAGAAAATTTCAAAGGCGATGAGGATGAGATACAAACATTGAAAATAGGCCATTCGAGCCAGCATCACCATTCAATATGACCATGGCTGATCATCCAAAATCAATTGCAATCCTTCAACATTAACTATCGGAGGGTTTTTTAAAAGTTTCAAATTATTTTTCCCTCGTATCCCAATCAGCCCCTTTATTCCACTTTCTGAACTTTATTCAACACTAAATTCAATATTCTAATCCATATTCAGCACTGTATATTCACAATTCTGCTCATTGATTTGTTAAAAAATGTTTTTTCCATGTTATCGATCCCAGCTGTCCTGAGGTAGGCATTGGCTTTTTTGATATTCTACACACAACTTTTCATCTGCTTGCCAGTTAGCACGAACTGCATTGTCACCAATTCTATCTCCTTCTGGGCCACATCTTGGTCTGAATAAGAATATTTGTTACATCCCACCCATTTGATCATGACCTCTGTTACACACCCCATTCTTTCTGTCACACAGATCTACCACTGAAACTTTGCCCATCCTTGCCCCTACCACAAGTTTTTTCTCCACCAAACTCTTCACATTTATGCATGACTAATTCAATATTCTTCTGGTCTCCACAAAAATGAACCCTCCAAAATCTATGTAGCCTTTATTGTAATTTACACCAGCTCAATCGTTTATCCAACTGATTCTAAATGGATCCCAGTCCATTTTCATCTTTGGATTTAAATTCCTTCTTTGCTTCACATCTCTAACTCCTGCTTTGTGACTTTCTAGGAACTCTATGTTCCCTCAATACTGTTTTGGAGAGTTTCTAGTGCACAGCAACTCCTGACGAACAGCCACTCCACAGTAGCTGCACACTATTCCCCTTTCCAGCCCACTCCATAAACCACATCTTTCACTCTACTATTCACTGGTTTACATTCAACTGTTTTAATTCCTTACCCATGGAATCTCTCCATCTACCAAAAATTGTTTGGCACCTCTATCTTTGGTAAATGTCAAAAGAGTCAAAAGTGTTTAATTGACATATACACCAGGACCAGAAAAAAAAAAATTCTTACTTGCAATAACCTCATTCATGCAAAAACACAAACAATATCCAATAAGCAATAATAAACAAGAAATGTTTGATCATTGCCCTAAATTTCCCTTCTTTGGTTTATGTCAACATTAGTCAACTTTACTCCTTTACCTTGCCATGGGTGTTTTACAAAATTATACACATGGAAGTTGGTGTTTAGCATTTAAATCTGTGCTGAGGATCTCAGAAAGAACTTTAAAGTTTGTCAGTCTTTAATCTATGATCATTGTGCTGCAGGTCTGGTACTGAAAGATGGGATTAGAGTAGGTACTTTTACAATCAGCACAGATACAATGAGTCAAATTATCATCATCTGTCAGAATTTCTTCTGATTTTCTTTCTTTTCCAGAACTCATCCTCTGAATTATGCCTATTTAATTGAAAACAAACTTATTTTTACTGAATATGAAAATGTCTTTCTTCTATCACTCACAGACAATCCCCACTTCTTAATTAAGTTAATGGTTTTGCACATATTCATTAGGCCTGACAGTTGATCATTTAGTTTAAGGAGGCATTAAACAGCCTCCGAGGTCTGTTTCTGCTGGATGAACTTGTTCTTTCTCTTCTCACGGTGTGGTGACAAGTCAGCATAAAGGAGAGAGATGGAACACCAGGTTGAGCAATGGTCCAACAACTAACTCTTGTTTAATGTCAACATAACCAAGAAACATTTTTTTTAAATTCAGTAGGGGGAAAGTCAGGAGGCCATGTTTCAGTTTAATTGATAGGCCATCAGTGGAGAGAGCTAGCAGTTTCAAACTCCTTGGTACTAACATCTTAGATGATCTGTCCTGGGCCCAACATAGAGATGTAATTAAAAGAAAGCACATTAGCACCTCTACCTTCTTGAAAGATTAAGAGACATGGCATGTCACCAAATACATGATCAAACACTGTAGAAAATATCTTGACTGATTGCACAGCAATTCCAACATCCAGGAATGCAAGAGGCTAAAGAAAATGGTAACTCAAGCCAGTCTATCACAACACAGGCATAGCCCACTCTACCACTGAAAGCAGATGCATGAGTTACTACCTCAGGAAGGTTACATCTATTATCAAGTATCCCCACCATCTGGGTCTTTCTCTCTAGTTGTTACTATCGGACTACTGGGTTTACAGAAGCCTGGTCATGCTGCCTGGTTCAGGAATAGCAACTTTCCTATAACCATTGGGTTCTTGAATTGACATGTACAACCTTAATCCTACCTCAGCAACAGCACACCACAGACCACCTCTTATTTCATAGTTATACAGTATGAAAACAGGCCCTTAGGCCCAACTGGTCCAGGCCAACCAAGATGCCCCATCAAAGCTAGTTATATTTGCCTACGTTTGGCCCATATCTTTCTTGCTCTGCCATGGACTTGTTTTCCCGATTGTGGTTTGCACTAATGTCTTGTTTTTTTAATAGTTTTTTGTTTATTTTCAGTCTTGTAGAATTTATGTTTTGTACGTTGTCGATATGCCTACGATGCTGCTGCTAACACAATTCCCGTTGTGCCTACATGCCATCATATTTATGTACACAATGAAGTCACTTGACGGTTCGAGTTTAATGAGATATTAAATGCCTCTGAGCTCATCCGGCCTGCTGTTCGCTCTCTACAAACTCTCACAGTCACGTATATAAAACCTCTGAACTCTACCTGCTCAGCAGACTCTGGTGAAGACTCACAGACCGCCACCCGTGATGCGATGCTCACTTCCGAGGCCGACGCCATCTTCTCTCCCTCCTCAAGGAGCATCCGGGTGACGTAATAATCGGGCGCCGCGGACTGACGGCGCGGGAGATTTACGTCACTGGGTCGTTGCCATGGCAGCCTGGCGCCAGGAGGGCGGCCCATTCCTTCTCTCCAGAGATGCTGCCTGCCCCGCTGAGTTACGCCAGCATTCTGTGTCTATCTTCGGTTTCAACCAGCGTCTGCAGTTCCTTCGTAAGTATCTCACCGGCTGGGGCAGCCTTCAGAGTGAAAAAACAAATTCCGAATGTTAAACCACCTGAAAAACAAACTGCAAATACTCAGGGGAAGGAAAAATACATAAAAACAGAAAATAAGGTGCAGGAGGAGGCCATTTGGCCCTTCGAGCCATCATCGCCATTCATTGTGATCACAGATACTGCCTGATCCGCTGAGTTGGAGTAATGTCAGATCCTCAACTCGATCCGAATATAATAAACACTCCATGAACACAACAATACAGACGTTTGTGTTTTTATTTATCCTCCTCCATTCCTTTACATCCCGGCAACGTGTCGCTACGAGCCGATCCGAGCTTCCCCACTCGGGTCGAATGAATTCAAACCTCTATTTCCAGCTGCTTCGTTAAACGCCATGTCTGCTTCAAAAGCTGAACTAAACAATTACTAGTTCACCCTCGTCGCCAAGGTTTTGACTTACTGCAAGTAGTTCTGCCCAGTAACTCGCAGTTACTTTGTGCCTTGCTCATGGTTCCAGCATCTGCAGTTCCATGTGTCTCCTCTTATGTACTGCGTTTACAAACCTGTTGTGTTGTTGCTGCAAGTAAGGACTTCTTTGTTCTGTTTCGGGACACATGACAATAAAAGACACTTGACTCTCCTCTTGGAAATACTCGGTACATCCGGATAGCTGAGGGGAGAGAATCAGTTATTGTTTCAGAACTGAAGGTGAGCTAAAAGCACGATAAGGTACAAAGAAGTGGAGAGGTAGGAAGAACAAAGGGAAGATGTCATAGGGTGGAGACAAAAACTATCCAGGTGACACAGGGGTTTCAATGCAGTTTGGCTATTATTAAATGAGGGCAGTTAGAGAGAGAAAGAAAACAATACAGGCAAGGACGGGTGGAGCTTTGATTGGAGAGATAAGTCTGGTGCACTCTTTTATCAGCACCTTCTCACAGTGCTTTTCATCCCATGGCAGGGGATGATACACCTGCCTTTTCACTTCTTCCCTTTTCACCACCCAGAAACCCAAACATTCTGTTCAGATGAAGCTGTGATTCACTTACACTTCCTCCAATTTAACATGCTATATTTGGTGGTTACAATGTGGTCTCTTCTGCTTTGGATAAACCAAACACAGACTGGGTGACTGCTTTGTATTATTATTGTTACATGTACCAAAATACAGTGAAAAGCTTTTTTTGTGTGCTATCTAGTCGAATTATACTATACATGAGTACAATCAAGCTATACCCAAGTACAACAGTTAGTGCAAAGAGAAAAAAATACCAGTGCGGAATATAGTCTTACATCATTATAGTATTACAGTTACAGAGAAAAATACAAGAATTGCAATGATGGAGGTTGGAAGATCAGGACTATACCTGAGGTCATGGGAGGACCATTCAGTAGTTTGATGACAGCCAGGAAGATTTTTCCTTAATCTGGTGGTACGCACTTTTGAGGTTTTGTTTCTTCTGCCCGATGGGAGAGGAAAGAAGAGGGAGTGACCAGGGTGAAAAAGGTCCTTGATTATGTCGCCTGCTTTTCCAAGGAAGGGTAAATAGAGTTAATGGTGGGGAGACTAATCTGCATAATGCACTGGGCTACATCCACAACTCTATAATCTCTTGGATTCTTGGGCAGAGCCAAACCAAGCTGTGATGCATCCTAATAGGGTGCTTTCCATGGCACATCTGTAGAAGTTGGTAAAGAGCTGTTGAAGAAATGCTGAACTTCCTTTGTCTTTTGAGGAGGAGAGATGCTTTCTTGGCGGTAGCTTCCAAGTGGTTGGTGATATTCACATTTAGGAATTTGAAGTTATCGACCAATTCCACTGTGGCACCATTGATGCTGATTAGGGTGTATTCTCCACCTGGCTTCCTGAAGTCTATAACTAGCACCTTTGTCTTGCGGACATTGAGGGAGAGGTTACTAAGTTCTTAATCCCCTTCCTCTCTATTCTCCATCTTGTCATTGTTTGCGATTCAGCCCACCACATTGGTGTCATCTGTAAACTTGTAGATGAAGTTAAATCAGAATTTGGCTGCACATTCATGAGTATATAGGGGGTATAGCAAGGAGCTGAGAACGCATACTTGTGGGACACTGGTGTTGAGAATTATTGTGGAGGCTGTTTAGTCCCCTACCCTCACTGATTGTGGTCTATGGGTAAGAAAGTCAGGGATCCAGTGGGAGAGCTGATTTCCAGATCCAGGAATTTGGAGATAACGCTGGTTGGGATTACGGTGTTGAAGATGGAGCTTGAGTCAATAAATAAGAGTATGATGTAGGTGACTTTGTTATCTAAATGTTCTAGCAACGAGTTCAGGGTCAGGGAGATGGGCATCTGCCGTTGATATGTGTGACATAGGTAAACTGCAGTGGATCAGGTCTGTCTGGGAGGCTGGAGTTAATGTGCACCATTCCCAGCCTCTCAAAGCACTTCATGATGGTGGATATCAGTGCTACGGGACAGTAGTCATTGAGGCTACTGTGCCATCTTGCTGTCCTCGGGTACCAGGATGATAGTGGCCTTTGTAAAGCAGGTGGGAACCTAAGAATGGAATAGGGAGAGGATAAAGATGTCTGTAAATACTCCTGCCAGCTGGCTTACACAGGTCTTGAGGACACAGTCAGGGATTCTATCTAGAACACTTGCTTTCTATAGCTTCACTCTCAGGAAAGCTGATCTGTTATCAGCAACAGTGACTGTTGCTACAGATGCACCCAAGCAGATTACGTCATTCCAAGCCTGTTCAATGGAGATAGAGTCATAGAGTGATGCAGCGTGGAAACAGGACCTTTGGCCTAACTTACCCACACCGGCCAAAATGTCCCACCTGCCTGTGTTTGGTCCATCTCCCTCCAAACCTGTCATATCCATGCACCTGTCTCACTGTTTCTTAAACATTGGGATTGTCCCTGCCTTGACATGCCTGCCTCCTCTGGCAGCTTGTTCCATACACCCACCACCCTTTGTGTGAAAAAGTTACCTCTCAGATCCCTATTGAATCTTTTCCTCTTCACGTTAAATCTATGTCCTCTGGTCCTCGATTCACCTATCCCTGGGCAAGAGACTCTGTGTATCTACCCGATCTATTCCTCTCATGATTTTATACACATATTTTAATTGAAATGAAAAGAAATGCAAGTGCAACAAATCTGATATAAAATCAGAAAATGCTGGAAACACTCAGCAAGTCAGGCAATATATATGCATCATCCTCTGCCTGAAGAAATTGCCTTTCAGATCTCTCTTTACCCTCTCACGTTAAAACTATGCCCTCTAGTTCTGGATTTCTCTGCCCTGGGAAAAGACTGGGACCTCTTATTTTATCTATGTTTCACATGATTCTGTATGCCTCTATAAGGTCAGCCCTCCGCCTCCTGCACTCTAGGGAAGAAAGTCTCAGGCTATCCAGACTCTCCACATAACTCTACCTTTGAGTCCCAATAACATCCTGGAGAATATTTTCTGTTGTTTGTGGAGACCTACATTGTTTTGCACTCTGAGGTCAATATCTGAGCACGAGGTACAACAAAGTATAGATTTGAGATAGATCTCTGCCTATTTCTCTTGACTTCAACCTAGGACTTCAATCTTGGGTTTAATTTAGGTAATTTGAGAAATTTAGAGAAAATCCACTGAATATAATAATCAATTGTTATGGATCATATTTTGATTATACCCTGCTGGTAAAATGAGAGGTTTTGTTTGGTGTCTTTGATTGTTAACACTTTCTGCGTCTGGATTCATAAATCCATTTTTGACCCCAAGATTTAAAAAAAAGCATGAAGCAAGATACTTTAAACATTTAATAAAAATAAACTGCAGAGGCTGATTTATACCAAAGATAGATACAAAAAGCAGGAGTAACTCAATGGGTCATGTAGCATCTTTGGAGAAAATGGATAGGTGACATTTTGGGTTGGGACCTTCAGTCTGAAAAACATCCTGACCCGTAATGACACCTATTTTTGTGTTCTATGGTTGCTGCCTAACCGGTTGAGTTACTCCAGCATTTTGTGTCTGTCTATACTTTAAACATACTTCTTGTTGATCAGTTTCTCACCACAACTGCCTCATTACTCTTCCGATAATGTTGTGAATTTGTGTCATTAATTTTTGCTGCAATGTCTGGATGTATATGCTTGTTTATAAAACATTATATCAAAGAATGCTTTATACTTAGTCCATAGTTTTGTAAAATGACCATTAGAAGTGGTGAGGTAGACACAAAATGCTGAAGAAGGGTCTCGACCCGAAACGTCACCCATTCCTTCTCTCCTGAGATGCTGCCTGACCCGCTAGGTTACTCCAGCATTTTGTGTTTTTATGTTCATCAGTCTGAAGAAGGGTCTCGACCCGAAACGTCACCCATTCCTTCTCTCCTGAGATGCTGCCTGACCTGCTGAGTTACTCCAGCATTTTGTGCTTTTTTTCATCAGTCTGAAGAAGGGTCTCGATCCGAAACGTCACCCATTCCTTCTCTCCTGAGATGCCACCTGACCCGCTGAGTTACTCCAGCATTTTGTGTCTACCTTCGATTTAAACCAGCATCTGCAGGGTTTTTTTCCTACACATTAGAAGTGGTGATCTGATTTTGAAGATAAGTTGGTAAGAGATTCTTCATATGAACTAAAATTTGGTAGAATTAACAGTATGCCTTCTTCCTCTTTATGTGGCTGAACAACATAACAAAAATCAATTGATCATTTTACACATGGGTGATTTATTAATGAATAAGTAGTCACAGGGATAACAATTTACAGAATTGTACGAAAGAGCCAAACTAATAGAATGGATTTTGTAAATAGCAGGCAAATGGCCCCTTTCTGTTCTGTATCATTCTTTCCTTCATGTTTCAACTTCCTTTCCTGGTGCATGGTATACCATTACTGGTAGATGCTGCTTAATCACACGCAAAGTAAGTGAAATCTATGTTACCCATTAGTGTCTCATCATACTCACCTTCCTGATATTCAACTGTGTGTTTTTGATTCTGAAAGACCAAGTAATTTCCCAGAAACTAGCTCCAATTTTCATTGTCTAAGTGGAAGCAAATCCCACTAAGGGAGCAGAATTAATCCCATTAAACCAATCTTCTGCAGAAATCCCCAGTGGCAAATTTGACTACATTCACATTCATCTCGCAGACTATGAGGCCCTGATAAAGTAGTGTCCTGGGTAGGAGTTGCTGATGTATTCTCTGACAGCTTTTAAAGCTATCACTCACATACTTAAAACCTATTCAAGAGATCAGGTTGACAAATATTGATAAATGATTTCCCGGCACTATATTGAATGGCATTCTGGTGTATTGCTGCAACTGACTTTTCCATTTAATGCGTACATTTCTCTTTGTTTAAAATTCAGAGTTCAAGGGCATAATGTCTTTCCATATAATCAAACATTTGTGCTGGTTCTGTAATTCTCATATGACCTTTCCATGTCAAGCCGGACCTGGTAAAGATTCACTAAACAGAGATAGCGCAAGCATAGTTGGAAGGTAGGAGAAACAGAATTGTTTTTTGGATACTTGTGTTAACCATAGATTGCGTCTCACTCATCCTATCAATGTTTATTTGTAAGAAATACCACTAAAACTTAATGAACATTTAAATTTTCAAATGGATTAAAATGATCTGACATATACTGATTTCAGAATGTTTTGTACTTTGTGGAATTCAAAGGGAAAATGAAATAAAAGACAACCAATAAACGATGAATATGAAACAATTCATTATTAACAGATATTTTAAATACAGGCATAGTAGCTGCAACAATTTAAACACAGCTTTACAGGGTGTAGTAATTTGTGAACTCAACTGATAATTCACTCGGAGATGATATTTTAAATTGTAATTTAGTGGATTTCTTTACCATATTGTCCTTTTGGGGACCAAGACAATGAATATGTATCAGCTCAAACTCAGCACTCATTTACTTAACCTAACACTTTGCCGTCCCAGTTTTAACATTGCTGGGGCATGTTTTCCTGCTAAACTCTAGTCCCATCCTCCAACAAATATGGTTCTGGCAGACCTTTGCCATACCTTACAACTGATCTGATAAGTTATTGCTGAAAATTCTTGATAATAAGAGATTGAAACGGAATTTACAAAGTAGTAATTTTCTGCAATGTGAGGTAGTCATAGTGGAGATGTAACGCTCAAAATATTGAAGTAATTAGAAACAAATCTTGGCAATAATGCAATGCACTTTACACCTTCATATTGTCTATTTATTGGATGACACTAATGATGAATTTCCCTCCAAGTAAACTTAAAATCTGGATTATAAGCATCGATTGAACTTTGAGAGGTATTCCTCTGAATTCAGGCACTATTCATTCATCAACTCTCATGGATTGTGATTTCATATTTTATTTGGCCGATGTTTTGTTGGGTAAATCACACCTTGTTGGCACAGGGCAGTACAATACTCCGTTTCTTAGCGCAGATATCATTCTTTAAAATGATTAGATGTACATAAACAGTCTAACTAAAGGTGATGAAGTGGTCTGTAACTGAACATTATACTAATAATGATACTTAACAGTGAATTTATCATATTACACTTCCGCTTTAAGGAACCCTGTGCTTGAGTTTGATTAAATGATCCTGGCGAGTTCTTCAGGTTTTCTTTTGAAATATTAAATTTACTTGCCGTCAGTGGCTCATAACCATGATGTTTTGCATCCATATCTTGACATTATTCTTATTCAGCTTTAGTTTCCCTTTATTTTCTGGATCCTCGACTTCCTGACCAACAGACCCCAATCAGTGAGGAAAGGGGACAAATCTTCCTCAACGATAATCTGCAACACTGGTGCTCGCAAGGTTGCATTCTCAGCCCCCTTCTTTACTCCTTGGACACACACAACGGTGCAGCCATGGACATATCCAATTCAATTTTCAAATTCACAGATGACACCACCATTGTGGGCGGGATATCAAATAATGATGAGTCGGGGTACAGGAAGGAGGCTATGTGAGGATGCTTTTCCTAGACTTCAGCTCTGCCTTTAACACAGTCACCCCGAGCAGACTGGTCACCAAACTTTCTGACCTTGGATTTTCCCAAACCATCTGCCAATGGATCAAGGACTTCCTGACCAACCGCCCCCAGACCGTCAAAATAGGCCCTCACCTCTCCTCCACCATTACACTGAGCACCGGCTCACCACAGGGCTGTGTGTTGAGCCCCATCCTTTACTCCCTCTACACTCACGACTGCGCCCCCACCCATCCCACCAACACCATCATCAAGTTCGCGGATGACACGACTGTGGTTGGACTCATCTCAGGAGGAGATGAGACAGCCTACAGGGATGAAATCCAAAGGCTGGCAGCATGGTGTTCAGTGAACAATCTTGTCCTGAACTCCTCCAAAACAAAGGAACTTATAATAGACTACAGGAAAACCAGTGCAGAACACGACTCACTCTACATCAATGGGGTCTGTGTGGAAAGGGTACCCGCTTTCAGGTTCCTGGGTACGCACATCGCAGAGGATCTTACCTGGTCTACCAACACCATCACCACAGTGAAGAAGGCACAGCAGAGACTCCACTTCCTGAGGATCCTCAGGAAGACCAACCTGCAGGAGAAGCTCATGATGTCCTTCTATCGCTGCTCCATCAAGAGTGTGCTGGCATACATGGTATGCCAGCTGCTCAGAAAAGGACAGGAAGGCCCTTCAGAGGGTCATCACGACGGCCCAGAAGATCATCGGCTGCTCACTGCCCTCCCTGGAGCACCTGTTCAGCCTACGCTGCCTCAGTAGAGCAGGCAAAATAATAAAAGATCCATCCCACCCCGGCCACCGTCTGTTTGTTCTTCTGCCCTCTGGTCGACGTTTCAGGTCGATCAAATCCCGAACAAACAGACTTAAGAACAGTTTTTACCCCAGGGCCATACGAGAACCGAACACTACTTTCTGCACTAGGTCACACTGTTAAAACTTTTTGTATTTAATATATTTGTATTTATTTGTTTTGCATTTATTGCATATATGTTTTTACGCACCGTCAGGATTGCTATTTTTAATTTTGTTGTACTCGTTGCAACGACAATAAATGAATATTATTATTATTATTATTATCAAGAACCTCTTGTCGTGGTGTCGAGACACCAACCTTTCAATGTCAGCAAGACAATGGAGATAGTGATTGACTTCAGGGTGCAAAGTGGTACATATGCCCCAGTTTGCATTGATGGTGCTGAAGTAGAGAAAACATAAAATTCCTAGGTGTCAATATCACCAACAATTTTTCCTGGACCACTCATATTGAAATGACAACCAAGAAAGCACACCAATGCCTCTACTTCCTTAGAAGGCTTAGGAAGTTCGGCATGTCCCAACAACTCTCACCACCTTCTACAGATGCACCATAGAAAGCATTTTATCAGTATGCATCACAGTTTGGTTTGGGAACAGCTCCACCCAAGGCCTCACACTGCCTTAGCAAGGCCTGCAGCATAATAAAGGACGAGTCGCACCCTGGTCGCTCCCTCTTCTCCCCTCTCCCTTCGAGCAAAAAATATAGAAGCGTGAAAATTTAAACTGGGGCATATGTACCAATTTGCCTCCTGAAGTCGATCACTATCTCCTTTGTCTTGCTGACATTGAGAGAAAGGTTTGTGTCTTGATTCAGGGACAGTTTCTTCCCAGCTGCTATCAGGCAACTGAATCATCCTACCACAACTGGAGAGCAGTCCTGAACTATTATATACCTCATTAATGACCCAGACTATTTTTGATTGGACTTTAATAACTTTACCTTGCACTAAACGTTATTCCTTTATCATGTATCTATACACTGTAAATGGCTTGATTGTAATCATGTATTATCTTTCCATTGACTGGTTAGCCTACAACAAAAGCTTTTCACTGTACCTTAAACTAGACTACACTGACAATAAACTAGACTTACCTAAACTAAACAAAATAATTTTCAGTTTGAAGATTTGTTTTTAGTTCTGCTGTACAAAAAAACTTTGATCTTGGTGATATGTGAAATTAAAAGATAAATAATCCATAGAAAATAGAAGAGTACAGCATAGGAACATACCCCCAATATCTATGCTGAGCATGTTGCCAATTTAAAGTAATTCCATTTGGCTGCACATGGTTGATATCCCTCTTTTCCCAACCTGTTCATGTGCCACATAAATGTTGCTATCGTATCTGCTTCCACCACTTCCTCTCGCAGTGTATCTAACACCCTGTGTAAAAAAATACATGCCTTAAAAATCTTTTTTAAGCTTCCCCTCATTTTGAATCTATGCCCACTAGTACTTGACATTTCCTCACTGGGAAGAAAGGTCTGATTATCCACAGTATCTGTGCCTCTCATTATTTTATATACTTCAGGTCGCCCTTTAACTTCTGACGTTCCAGAGAAAACAATCCAATTTTGTCCAATATTGGTAGGAGGTTTTTCCTTTGGCCACATTTTAATTGTCACTGTTACATCCTTGAGATTCTAAGCAATTGGAAATACTTTCATTCTTATGACCGGTGGTGAATAATGGAGTGGCATTAAATAGTTTATAGGGTGTTAGCTCTTCAAGATTTTAACATTACACGATTAATACTTAAAACAAGTCATTAACAATTTGGAATAAACTGCTACTGTGCATTCATGAAATTATTATTATTGTTAATTATCAAGCAGGTAAGAAATCAGCATTGCTTGTACAGAGATTGATGTTGTTTTCTGCATTTTTCTTGGTGTTAGTGTACAGTGAAGATCATTGCTGTGACTAGGTGAATTGAATCTATCCTGCAATTTGGGGAAAAGCTCTCTGGGAAGTGACTGCTGATGAGACTATTTTTGATTTTTCTCATGCAGAAACTTAGAAATCCCTCCATAGTTATTGCAATCAGCTTTATCACTTTCCTTGAAGATGGTCAAAGTTAGAATATCTCCGACAGTCTATTACTGGCACAGATATTGATTGTACACCTCATGCACTTCCAAAAATATGCTTTTTTTCATTTCACTTTAACAATATTTGCAGTAATTTTATTATTTGAGTAGTTTTGCTGTTTTATTAACTTTTAGTGAGATATGGAGTAGCTTGGGATAGTTTATTGACTGTTGTTCTTAAATATTATAACGTGATTAACATTTAAAACAAGTCATTAAAATATTAAGTACATTGTTATATATTTGTGCAATTATCTGTGGTTATTAAACTAATAATCAGACCATTAATGCCATGGTGGACTTTATGAGGATTAAGGTTGGAACAAATAATCTTTTGTTCATCCCATGCTTATTACATGTAAACATGCTCCATAACTGACTTTAATTTTACTTAACAACCAAGTCTTTGTGTAAACAGGATAAATGGATATGTCAGAAAAAGAAAAAATGTGTTGGGTAAAAATGAAATATTATTGAAAATAATTGCAAGAAGCAGTTCATTTTGGTGGCAGTAATTTCTTGAAAAGCAATAGGATATCAATTACAAAAAGAATCATGTGTTTTCCAGTATTTTTCTACAGGTAGTGTTGCTGGCCAGTGGAAACTGAGAACCATTAACTTACATCAGGAAGATCCTCCATTTCGGAACCTGATAAGCACTGCAGCCTGCAAACACTCATTTATTTTAAAGATTATTCAGGCTAATGACCTCTTTGGAAGCTCAGGTAACCTCCTGAGAGCTCTGTTTACAAATCCACCCACTCTTCAATATTTTTATAGCATCACTGATTTTTGTCAAACAGTCAGATCAGTGGGAAATCTGATTCCTAGATCTAGATCTTAAAATGAACCTGAAAGCACTTGTTTGTGAGTATTAAATGGCTTGATGGGTGACAGTAAAGTTACTTTTTTTAACAGACAAGATGATTCCAATGTTGTTAAAATTGTCATACTGAAAAATAACTTTGGCCATGATCACATTGAATGGTGGTGCAGGCTCGAAGGGCCGAATGGCCTTCTCCTGCACCTATTGTCTAATACATTTGCCATGGGGTTTTTTTTGTAGCTTACAAAGAAACCAAAATCTCACCCATATTTTTATTGTCAATCAATACGGACATAGGAAATTATGTAAACAAAAGATACGACTGAGCAAAATCATTCAATGTTTTTTCTTTATTACGATTTGGATGGAGATGTTAAGCTGCGTTGTTAACAAGTTGAATCTTCTCTAAAATACTTGATGAAGGTATTAGATAATAACGGATTAGATAAATTTAAAATTATTGCAATATTATTTCAAAATGCAAATCATAATTTTTGTTATAGTGTTTTAGCGTTAAAAAGTGCAGAAATAGGTCCTTCAGCCCAACTTGACTGTGCCGACTAAGTTGCCTAGTGAGCCAGCCCAATTTGCCTACTCAAAATCTTTCCTATCTGTTTAAGTGTCTTTTAAATGTCATAATTTTGGCTACCTCTACCACTTCCTTGCAGCAGCTCATTCCCCATATGCACGGAGTTTAGAAGAATGAGGGGGACCTCATTGAAACATACAGAATAGTGAAAGGCTTGGATAGAGTGGATGTGGAGAGGATGTTTCCACTAGTGGGAGAGTCTAGGACGAGAGGTCATACCCTCAGAATTAAAGGACGTTCTTTTAGGAAGAAGATGAGGAGAAATCTCTTGAGCATGACGGTGGTGAATCTGCGGAATTCTTTGCCACAGAGGGCTGTGGAGGTAGTCAGTGGATATTTTTAAGGCAGAGATAGATAGATTCTTGATTAGTACAGGTGTCAGAGGTTATGGGGAGAAGGCAGGAGAATGGAATTAGGAGGGAAAGATAGACCAGCCATGATTGAATAGCAGAATAGACTTGATGGGCCGAATGGCCTAATTCTACTCCTATCACTTATGACCTTATGAGCACCCTGTGTGTGACAAGGTTGCTGCTCAGGTCCCTTTTAAATCCCTCACCGTAAACCTATTCCCTCTAGTTTTCACTTGCTGTTTCCCAGGTAAAATCTTTGTCTATCACCTTATCTATGCCCCTCATGACTTTATAAACCACTATGTAGTCACCTCAGCCTTCTACGCTCCAGAAAAGAAAGACCCAGCTACCCAGCCTGTTCTCGAATCTTCCAGCCCTTGTAGATTTTGTTTTACACACTTTCCAGTTTAATGACATCCTTCCTATAACAGTGTAATCAGAACTGTACGCAATACCCTGACGATTGAAGGCAAGCACAGCAAATGCCTTATTTGCCACCCTGTCTACTTGTGTTATTACTTTCATGGAACTATGTAACTTCACCCTGAGGTCTCACTATTCTACAACATTTCCCAGGACCCTACCATTTGATAAGGCAAACCAAAGCATCTCGTACTCTGGGTTGCCCTATCAAAAATCAACAGCTAACATTGATCTGAATTTAAATCCATCTGCTAATTCTTGGCCCATTAGCCCAGTTGAATAAGATCCTGTTGGAATAACCTTAGATAACCTTTTAATGAAATCTGCAGATTCTTAGGAATGTTTCAAGATACCTGTAGATGCTAAAAGGAGAAGCTGTTTGTCCTTTTGGGCCAATGTTTGTAAATTTTCTTGCGACTAGTTAGAATGGCATTGGTAGAGGTTTGGAAGAGGAAAATATTGAAACAATTATAATGAACTTGCAAATGGAGTGGATATTAAGATTCAGAGGACAATAGGATTTTGATTACCTTGGAATGGAAGAGAAAACAGTGGATGTTTGAACAATGTAATATTGCATGTTTAACAAGATTTCAGGGATAGTGTATGAAGGAACTAGCAGAGATGGTTCAATGGTCCTGAAGATAGGATTTTTGAGTAGAAGGAAAAACAGGGGATTACATGTTTTATATCTGTGCTATGTTTACTTTGTTTGAGGAATATTCAATGCCTTTGGTAATTGCAAACAGGAAAGTGTCTTCCCTTTTATCACAGGGGAGGCAGAAAGTTATTAAAGGTGGCAGAGGACATTCATCCCGTGAAACAATAATTTGTAACCAATATTATCAGGATCAAGTGATCTAATTGTAGAGGATTAATTTTGAAACTGTTCTTAGCAGATCAGTTCAACGTATTAACCAACCCTGTCAAGTCAATTTGGAATTGCTGACATGCCAAGTAATTATCAACCCAAGGCACTTTACAAACTATGAATTTCTTGTTACTTAAGTAAGATAGGTAGTTAATTTGTGCATAGCAGGATTTCACTGGCAGAAAGTTGGACATGTTTTCAGTTTCTGTTTTTTATGACATTGCACGAGGGAAGAATATTGGGAAAACTTCCTTTTCTTTTAATGGTACTGTTTGTTCTACATCCAGCTCAATAAGCAGTGAAGATTTCAGTTTTAAATTCCCTCAAAAGATAGCATCAGTGACACACTATGCTATTTTTGTACTGCACTGAATAGTCTGAATAGGTTATGCCCAAATCTGGAACTGGATATGAACCAAGGGGGAGAGATACGACAAGCATAGTGATATGTAGCATTTCTTTAATAAAATGACAACTCGTGGGGAGAGCTGAAGAAGACAGATATTGCTTATGTTAGTGCTTGTCAAGAGTGTTTTATTTTACTGTGTCCTGAAACGGTACAATAAAATTCTTATTTTATTGTTGAATTGCAAGCCATTATTGATTTGTTCACTGAAGAATGTGAGAAAATATCTTCAAGTTAAATCCCAAGGCACGGAAATCATTGGATTCACAATTTAACATAAAATACTGGGTTGGATTGTGCTGATATTTGCCGGTGGTCCTTTTTGGAACTGCTGGCAATCAGGTGTTGTAGTTGAATTAGGTGCTGAACTATCAATGCACTGTGAAAGTAAATGACGAGGTCTATGGACCATATCAGAGGGCTGAATCTATCAGCTTGCTCTTCTACTGGATTTCCCATGGAGGTAATAGAAGAGGTGTGATTTGTTTGGAAATGCTGGGGAATTCCCATTTCAATCTGAAACTTAATGGTTTTGATGGAGATTGCATGGGCATGGTGTTAGGATGCAAATGAGAAGGGATTTGTTTCTCTTAAAAAAATGTTTGGTTTAACTATAGATATATTTTTCACTATTTATATGTGTTTAGGTATTCCGGTTAACTTTTTTCTATTTTTAATGAAAAAATATTGTCTCTTCATTGACTATTTATTATTACTGACTATAACTCTGAGAATTATTGACTATAACCATAGGTTTAGGGTGAGGGGGGAAAGATTTAATAGGAACCCAAGGGGTAACTTTTTCACTCAGAGGGTGGTGGGTGTATGGAACGTGCTGTCGGAGGAGGTAGTTGAGGCAGCTAGTATCACAGCGTTTAAGAAACATTTGGACAGGTACATGGATAGGACAGGTTTAGAGGGATATGGTACATGTTGGTCAGTGTGGGCATGATAGGCTGAAGGGCCTATTTCCACACTGTATGATTCCACGACTTCACTCTTATTGTCCTGGGATTGAGTGGGTGGGACCTGGTACATCGGCAGTAGAAGGATTTTGAGATTGCTCGGGCATTCACTCAACGAAAAATATCGTCTCGGACCTCTGCTCTAGCTGCTGCCTTCTCTTCTCTCTCTGCAGCTGCACTTGCTACTGCCATTGATTTACCCACTACCATTGTGAATGTGATGTCATTCCATGCTTTTGTTGCACCCTGGCTGAATCACAAAAAGGTGGGGCTTATTGATACTTATTAACTGGAGTGACCTTGTTGGACTTCAGTGCCAATGATTATCTTTGAGCGGGGTAGTGGTGCTTCAGGAGAAAGGATACGAGGAGAGGGTTGGCTTCACAGATTCGACTCAAAATGCCAAACCTCTCAGTTGGATTTAGTGAGGAGCAGCTGAATGTAGCTGCATAAGCTGGCTTGTTCCAGCTTTTGTTGGAGGGAAATGTCTGTCACAAGTCAGGACTCCAGGCAAGCAGTACCAGAGTTATTCAGTCCCTTACTGGGACAGGGTTTTCTATCTTTCCCAAGAAGGAATAAGTTTTTCCCTTATTCCAAATAAAAGAAGCTGCATAGGTTAGAGTTTACCTACATTCACTTATAATGAAGCAAACTCCACAAAGGTCAATTTGATAGTCCTCCTTATACTGGGAGGATTAACAAATATTTATAGAGGTTTCCCTCCAGCTGCAAAACACACCTCTAAAATAAGTATTTGCATGGTCCCAGAAGCAAGGTTGGTTGGACAGTGAATGTGACTTCCTCAAGATCCCAATTAAAGATACTGATGCAGGAAGAATCAAAATTCAATCTGTGCAGCTGCCTTGCTCAACACATAGGTAGCTTTATGAAAGAGTCCATGCCACACTCACTAGCTTTTGCAGCTGAAGCAGTCTATTTGAAACACTAAAGGGACAGAAAATAAATGACTTGAGAAAAGAGAGTTATCAAAATGTGAATGAATTGATCACGGTATAGTCATTCTTCCGAGCATGGAAAAAAATAACATAAGCTGCAGTACAGCTGTTTCACATCTGGCCCCCGCACCTAAACAGTGAGGCTTATAAATCCGTTCTGTGCTCTTAATTAGTATTCCTATAATTTCCACTCTGAGTGCACAGTTATTCATGGGTTTCCAAAATAAATACACTTTACTAAAAGCCAAGAGTCTTTCGGAACAAACTCTCCTCTTTCCTTTACCTGTTTTTGAGCTGCAGAAATTCAAAATGTCATTTGAAACATGCAGACCTGTTTTTTAAAATAGCAAAGTCCACATGTGTGGGCTTCTCAGTGGAATGCTTTGGCACATTCAGAATTAATTTTAATGCCCATTCCTTTCTCCTTATCCTTGCACATTAAAACAAACTAATGGAAATAAACGAATTGAAAATTAGTCAGTATCCTAGGCTCTCTTTACTATCATTATTTTCCCCTCTATTTTTCGTAAGAAGTGGTTAGAATTGTTGTTAGTGACCACACCGTAATGATAACATTGGTGGTACTTCAATTCTAGAGCAGATCAGATGGAATAAACTCTTAGAACTTGATATGCAGTTGCATAACATTCCTGCACCATGTAACTTTCCACTTTGTTCCTCTGCCCAGCAGTACCAGCTAAGTACATTTTACAGAAGTAGATATGCTCAAAGGAAAATGTTCAAAAATGTTAAAGCTAAGGTTAAGGTGCCAGTATAATCTACTACACTAGATGTTTTTATTTGGTGTAAGGCACATTTGTATCATTAAAGCATGTTATTGTTAAGATAAAAGCAGCTTATTATTGTCTGATACCCTTTCATTGTAATGCAGGCACAATCCCCCAACTACTATTTCAGTGTCTGTCATGTATTGGTTCCATCTTGCCAACAATTAAAATTGAGATGGTTGTCAAAAAAACTCTGAAAAAGGCATGATTGCCCAATCAAATGGTCTGGAAAATGAAAGAAGCAACTTTCTGAGTTAACTCGTACAAATAAAGAATGGTATTCAGGAAGGTCATAAAACTGATGCTTGGTTTTGTGCTGAGTTAGCTGCCCTTTAGCCAGAATGGTGGTTGAGGTGCCATATAAAGGTTCAATGTATTGGCAGAAAATCAGCCTGGCATTTTTTCCTGGTTGTTATCCAAATCCCATCTCACAACGTTTGCATGTGTAGACATTAGGTGAGGCAGAAGCAGACTTGGCTGTGGTCCACTCCCACCCACGCATTCCTAATTTGCAAAAACTCAGGACTCTGTACTTCCGCTTTCTCTGAATATCTTTCTTCCTAACTACAAGAATAGATAAATACAAACCAAAGATCAAGTTTACAAGACATAACATTATAGATAACGAATGTAACTGGGACTGCCTTGTTTTTGATTCTCTTGCTGACAGCTCTGGAAGGGGAAGTACCTGCAATTCAAAGCCCACTCTGTTATTTCAGCTGGGCTTCACCTGGACTCAAGTGTGTTAGAAGCTAACCCGATATTTGCGTTTAGGTTTTAACCACAGTGTAGTGCTTCTAAATTCCGTGTGAGGATTATACTAGCATTCCTGGCAATGTATGAAAATCCACAGTGACCACATTCTGCCTTGTTTGTTATTTCACTGAATACAAAACAGTGTATTGGGTTTAAGCATGCTCTGGAATATCTTTCTGTTTCATAAGATTTTCGTGGTACAGCTTGGAAAAGAAGCAGGAATAAGTCTTTAAAGTATTTCATATTGTGCCTACTTAAGGACTACTTAAACAGTGTCCATAATATGACATTACCAGCAACAAAACTCGGAATCTCTGCATTGGCAACATTGACAGTACAGACATAATTTGGGTTAGTTTACAGAAGTGAAATTATTGAGCACCATACAATGTAAAGAGCCAGCGTAATAGAGCAGTGTTGTTTTAAATCAAAATTAACATTAGCAATATTGCTTGCAATATTTAGGGAGAGGCTCAGTGGCTGAAGGGTGCCTTGCTGCTTGCATTCAATCGTTCCCACATAAATTACAAACTTACGTGCATTCACTGTAAGTCTCTGACATGCTGATTGACAGATGAGAATGCATTACTTTGGGAATTCACCCGATTATTTTCACACTAGTTAGACTTGGGAATGAATTTCCCAGTTGTATCGATGGGGATTCTTGGCCTAGGGATTAGAGGATAAAATTTGTATTTTACTTATTTTTATTTTAATCTTTAAAAATAATTTATTGATATTTTAATACTTTGTAACATTTAGTTTCAATCTTATTAATTATGTACAGCAATTTTTTATTTTTTTTAATATCTAAAAGTCAGAGATGCTTAAAAGCTGTTAACTAAGCTTCACAGGTTTTCACAGCAAGTTACGTTTTGCGCCAAGCTTTGTTTCAGTCATAGTCTGGCATTCCAGGG
Organism: Rhinoraja longicauda; assembly: GCF_053455715.1. NCBI lineage: Eukaryota > Metazoa > Chordata > Chondrichthyes > Rajiformes > Arhynchobatidae > Rhinoraja > Rhinoraja longicauda. Next base: position 13,255,859 of record NC_135979.1, read on the forward strand.
ACGGCAGTAAGCTTCTTACTGAGTGGGATGCTCACTGCTGAGCTCTTGCCACGCCTCAACAGATGGCTTCTGAGTGCAAAAGAGTCAGCAAGAGCCAGCCTCAGCGACCGACTGAGGTAAACTGTGAACAGGTGAAACAGTGGGTGGCATATCTGGTCATCTGGCTGGATGTGCAAGATTTGGCCAATTAACACAGCTCTAAACTTAAATACATGAAAACTGGTGATAATGAAGAGAATGATGTTCAGCTCTAGTTGAAAAAATGAGTAGAGGATCGATGGATTTATTCCTGAAAAATGTGTGATGTGCATATTAGGAGGATTTATAAGACTGAGATGTACACAATGAATCAAAGGTCCCTAGGAGATAATGAGGAACAGAGGGTACTTGGTGTACATGTTCAAGGGTCTCTGAAGTCAACAGCAGAAGTAAAAAAATTATTAAGGTGGCCTATAGGATCCTTGCCTTTCTTAGTCAGAGCACAGAATACAGAGTAGGGAAGTGATGGTACAATTTGATAAAACGTTGGTTGGGACAAAGCTGGAATACTGGTGCACAGTTCTGATCATCACATTGTAGGAACCATGTGATTGTGCAGGAGGGGATAGCGACAAAACTCACTTGGATGTTACCTGGGATAGAACATTTTAGTTATGAGGATAGCCTGGGTTTGTTTTCCATTGAGCAGAGCTGCTGAGGAGAGATCTGATTAAGGTATGCAATATTATGAGGGACCTAGATAGAGTAGAGTAGAAAACGTCCACTGCTAGCGATGATATCTATAACCAGAGAATATGTTTAAGGTAAAAGTAGGAGATTTAGGGCACACTTTTAGAAGTTAATTGTCCAGAGTATGGTTGAGGTCCAGAACACGCTGCCTCAGTGGGTTGGAAGAGGCAGGTATTTCCACGACATCTAACAGTTATTTGGAAGAGCACTTGTATCTCCATGGCTTAGAATGATACAGGTCAAGTGCTAGAAAATGCAAGTAGTATAAATAGTGACTTGATGACCGGCACATATATGGTGGAATGAAGATCCTTTTTCTGTGCTGCAGGATTTTATGACTCGCAAATGCATTTTGCGACTCTTCAAGGAGAAGAATCATTTATAAGCAAAGCCCTTCTCTGTAAATCATGCCACTTGGAAAAAAATAATTCAAATTTTGCTTATTCCCATATTTTAATTATTTCTTGGTCCTGTCTAACTATGATATTCGTATTTGATGGTTTGGGCACCTTAGTAAAATTCCAGGTCAGATGGATATGATTAAGTTTTCTCTTTTGTAAGACCACTGTGCGGTTTGATAATTTCAATTCACTTCCTTCTGGAAATTAAGTAAAAAAGTAAACCTTCTAACAATTGGCAAGCCAAAGGATGGCTGCGTGAGGAATAGAACGAGGTTTACCCAGTATTAATATTAAGAGTAGATCCATTTCTTGGGAAAATCCGTTTACTGAGGTTGGGATTGGTGTATTAAGTAGTGGAAAATATCCTGTGTTTTAGTGACACTGCATCAGAAGTAGAAAGTGCTCCATTCCCCAATATTAATGTTCGTTAACTTGATAAGAAAGTAAAGGCACATCAGAGAAGTTTTTTTTTAAACAAATGACTTCCGATGCTTTTTGTAGATTTCACAATAATCATTTTCTGTTTAGACTGAGTTTTGACTGCAGTTTGAATAGGCTGCAGGATTTATGGATGAGCAGCAGAGGGCATCACCATCTCAGTTTTCAAATACAAGCTGCAGTGAAACAGTCACACCAGCTGCTGTAGTTCCAAATATATTAAATCACTGCAAGATCACTCGACATATGGAATTTCTGAACAATATGCACAGTACTGATCTGTGTATTAAATAATTCCATGTGATGAATTTGTATCAGTTATTAATTTTTAATATTCCTTTATTTGTGATTTTTTTTTAATGACAATAAATTGTTTTTATTTTAATATATTATCTTTTGGGAAGGCTTTTTTTGGTAGATGCATGGGGGTATCTTAACTGATACTGTGCAGTTAATCGTTATCCTTGGGACAAGGCTGATGATTTTGGCTCAGTACAAATGATAATTTATTGCAAAAACAGAAACATTTCCTTTAAGTCTAATATTTTGGTATATTTTTGTTTGGGAATGTTTGCCAGGTCAATTGATTAGAAAAGATGTGATTGTAAGAAGATTGATACAGCTTCCTATTTCCTTGTTTTAAACTTTTAAAAATACCTATTATTTCATATAAAGTCGTTTTGGCAGTAGGTTTGCGACACTTCAGCAGGTATGAAGAGACCTGATGTGGAATTCTCTGCCTCAGAAGGCAGTGGAGGCCAATTCTCTGAATGCATTCAAGAGAGAGCTAGATAGAGCTCTTAAGGATAGCGGAGTCAGGGGGTATGGGGAGAAGGCAGGAACGGGGTACTGATTGAGAATGATCAGCCATGATCACATTGAATGGTGGTGCTGGCTCGAAGGGCCGAATGGCCTACTCCTGCATCTATTGTCTATTGTCTATGATCTCCAATTGTGAACAGGAACTTTCACTTGAGCATTATTTTCTTGTATATAATCAGTATGCAGTTGCCAAGTGGCTGATATTAATCATAGATTTATTTCCATTTCTTGGGCAAGAAGTTCATTTACCTTGGAAGCTTACCATTAGTAGAGAGTATGGATAAAGAGACATCCTACTGCTTCAAGCAGAGATTTTTCTCATGACAATTGGAGTGTAGGAATTTCCAGGTGATAGTTCTTCCAGCCCGAGGAAACTGCTATTCTGAAAGAACAATTCAAATCTGATTTGAATTAAATATCCAAAAAGGTAAAATCAATTTTGGTAACTGTTCAGCAGTTCTGAAAAGAACGTGTGGCTAGAGGTTGTCACTATTGTAAATGACCACTCTATTTGGCTGTGATGTAAGTTTTATTGACCTTGCCGTTGAGTTGTTATGATAAAGCCTATTTTTTTGTGCTGCACAAAATAATCTGCTCCTTGTATACCTTTCTGGCCTCCTATGGTGGCATATTTTGCAACAGTCGTATTGGTTCTCCTCTTATTCTGCATTAAATGTGAACATTTAAACACAGCCATTGTAGCTCAATTCTAACATATCATTATATTCCTGTTAATTTCTGTTTCATCCCTTTTCTGATCAGTTTATTGAGGAAACAGAACTAAAGAACCCATGCAGGAGCTAGGTCTTTATATTTTTTCTCTTGGAGCAGTCAGGCCAGAGGATACTTAAAGAAGCAGAACATTTGAAAATAAGAGGACTGTCTCAAGTTGAGCATTTGAATCTAATGTCTCTCTCTTTCTCGGGTACTAAGATCATGAACTGGAACACCATTCCACAGTGAAAAGCAGTACAAAATGGCATCTTATTAACAACCTCCCTCAGAGACGTCCATTATAAAATTGAATCCTTGCCTTCTCATGTCATGCTAATTTTAGTGGATAGCTGAGCTGTTGGGGATATTGTCACTGGTCCTTAAATTTCATGGCATCACTTTCATTTGAAGATTGTGGCAGCTAGAGGTTCCACTTGTCATCTCTTTTGCTGCTGCCATCTCCACAGCACTTAGACCATTGTTTGTTGAACCCTTTCTTTTTTCCACTCACAGAAATTTGAAGAGATTTGACATTTGGCAGTATCTCACCTGCGAACTGATTGAATTGGGCAATTGGACCTAGTAATGACTTAGATGTTATTTCACTTGCAGTTGAATTTCAGAATCTTTTCTTAATCTTGTCACTCGCACTCCTTCTTTTACAAGGTGAATGGTTTGGGACTAATGAAAGGACCATTCATTAGTTTGATAACAGGGGAAGAACCTGTTCCCGAATCTGATGATAGTTGCTTTTAGGAAGAAGATTGTTAAAAACAGTTAACCAAAGGTTGAAACTTACTTAGGAAAATGCTTAGTGAGAATTTGTTTACGTACTTTTTCAATAGCAGCTGAATCTAGAACACCCCGAGACTCCAATACTGGCTTCCAATATTCATCGGCACCTTCATCGGAAGATCCAGTTCAGTGTGCTGCACTGTTGATGAATATGTCCCTGTGATTTAGACTTTCGTCAGCTTTCTGAGAGTCATCCACGATAATTCCTATAACATCTTGATTTGACTCTGTTCTGATCTATAGGTTCCAGCCTGAGCTGTTGCTCACTATCATTCAACGACTCAAAGATTTCCTGTTGCCATTCCTTTGGTTGATTTATATCATATTTTAGATCTTAAGTATTATCTATAAATGTTTCTATAAACTCTCCCCATCTTAATTCCACAAATGTTTCCAGCCCGACATCTTCCGTTAATTACTCATTTTGTGACATTACAAACCTTTGTTTTACTATTGATAGCAGCATTCCCCCTCCATGTTTTTAATCTCTGAGTGCCTGTCCCTGGATCTTATCACCTTTCCATCACGTTACAAAATTGGCCTGTGAATCAAAGTTTCAATTGGTGTCAGTCAGTGTTTCATTTCCTACACGCTCCTGTGATATACGTTGATGTATTCCTTATTCTATGATAGCAGTTCATCAAGCTTTGCCCAGCATGGGAACATCTCAAACCCTAATCCACAACTGGATTAAAGCAGTTGTGATTAACATCCCTGGGATCCTTGCAGGCAGCAGAGAGTTCCTCATTCCAGTCTCTATGGGAAAAATTCAGATCATGTTCCTGAAGTGAAAGGACACTTGCCTGTGCCAACCAATTACCATTAACATCTATATACTAAAAATCTCATTTGTTTGTTTATTTGTGATCGAACTACAGCCAAAACGGTACACGATAGCGTGACAATTTTAGGCGCACCTTACTCGCCGTCATTGCTTTAATGGTAATGCAAGTAGTTGTATTGAAATCGGTGTTATATTTTTTAAGTTATTCACATTTTAAAGTTTAAATCTATCTCCTAGGGAGGGAGGGGGGGGGAGGGAGGATGGAGGATAAGAGGGTTGAGGAGGATGGAGTGGGGGTGATGGGAAGGAAAGGGGGGTGGAGGGAGGGGGTGAAGGGTGGGAGGATAAGGGGGTTGAGGGGGATGGAGGGGAGGGGGAGGGAGGGGGTGGAGGGGAATAGGGGGGAAGGGGTGGGGGGGAGGAGAGGTTTGGCCCAACGGGGTCCCCTTGGTCTAGTTTATTATTAAAGTTGAAATGCAAGTTTGAAGTTGGTTTATGTAAATTTGTTGTAACATTAATTAAAATTCTGGTGTTGATCAGATGGATGAACAATCCTGAAAGATGATTTAATTGATGCACTCAAAAATGATTTATGTGGAATTCAAAACAAATTACAACAATCGTAAAATTTGAACTTGAAATCAAAAATATAGCTGCTTTCCAGATGTTGTGGATTCTGGGTCAATGTAAATTTATGAAATAGATGGTCAGTAAGTCTCGCGAGCATCTATCAGGGAGGTAAACAGACATCAGGGAGGTAAACAATAAACAAGGGACATGGGGAGAAAGCAGGAACAGGGTACTGATTTTGGATGCTCAGCTATGATCATATTGAATGGCGGTGTAGGCCAAATGGCCTACTCTCACTCCTGCACCTATTTTCTATGTTTCTATGTTTCTAAATGAAGTACACATCATATGATTTCATTGCCTGCTGGAACCAATGGCACGACACCATAAAAGGGCACCCTTTTAGTTGTTTTTTCAGGATTTGGATGTCGATAAGAAGGCCAATATTTAATGCCCATTTTTCATTGTTTTAGAAGATGATGGTGCTGTCTTTTTGAACCACTGCAGTCTTTCTCGTGAAGGTAATCTTTACATTATTGCTGAGCAGAGAGTTGCAGGAATAAAACATGCCAATGATGAAAGACCAGTGAAATATTTCCACACTAGGATGGTGTCCAATTTGGAAGAAAACCACGAGGTAGTGGTCACAATCAGGAGTGTGATTGAATATGCGCAGATAAACGCATATCCAATAACTCCAAAGGTGTTTGACACTATACAGAAAAAAACCACCCTATTTATTTGGCAGCCCATATACTACTATGAATGTTGATATCCCGCACCAATGGCAGACTGTGGGTGCAGTGTATACCCATCTACAGAATGAATTCCAACATCTTGGCAATGCTTCTCTAACAACATCTCACAAATCCATGGTGTCTGTAGCCAAGATGATCAGGGGAACAGATGCATGGGAATACCATGTCTGCAGTTTTTCCACCGCGGTGTGCCATACTAACTTGGTAATATATCGTTACTCCGTGATTTCTACTGGGTCAAAATTCTGAAACTCTAGCAACATTGTGGGACTACATTCACCAGACTGACTGCCGAGGGTCAAAAAAGTAGTTTACACCAATGTTTTGTGAGGGGCAATTAAGGTTGGATATTAAATTCTGTCCGTGCCAGTGATGCTCATATCCAATGAGAGAATATATACAGAAGAGCATGAGTGGCTTAACACTTCACTCTTGCTCCCTCTGTTCCTAAATTAATATTTACAAACTAGGTTTGGGTTAATTTATGTAATTTTAAAATGTGGAGTGTGCCACTTGTTTATGAAACCTTACAGTTGATTGAAGCGTATCACAATTGAAGCAAATTGGGGCATGCGTGGTTTCTTGTTTAAAGCATGTGTAAATAAAATAAATAAGGCGATATCTATGACTTAGCAATGAGTTTTTGATATTTTCATTCTTCCACTGTTTGCTCCTTGGAAAATACATGATGAAAAGGGCAGAAGTATATTTGTAAAACGTTTACATTTTTTTTCCAAGAGGGATAACATTAAATAAAAATTCAAAAAAGCTACTGCAATGACTTCTGAAGCACCGCAGCCTCAAAGCTACTGACACCACCAATAAATTGCTTTCTTCATATTAGTACTCCGATGAGCAGGTGTTGCTTATGGCATTTTTAGACTTTGAGAAACAGGTGAAACAACATTAACATTCTGGTGCAGAAACAACAGAAAGTATTACTTTGCACAGCCACAGTACGGCCTTAGGCAGAATTTCCTTTATGGTTCTGACAGCAAAATCGCTAAATAAACAAGTTTTTATCAGCACAACTCAAACCAGTTCTATTGCCACTGCTGAATGCACATGATGGCATTACAAGTAAATTATATTACGTGTAGCTTTAACCTATGTGTTTATATGTTGTTGTTACAACACACCATTCAGTCAGGGCAAATTCCTCATGACCCCCAGTGATCTGCCCACAGTGCTATGACGGTAAATAGGATGCTCTGGGTGCAGATCAATACCAGGATAAGTCTGCAGATCTTATCTGCACAACACCTGCACAGCTGTTGTCTTGTTGGACAACTTTGAACTGCAAAACTATCTCCTTCAAATATGGTTTGATCATTGGGACCAACCCCATTAATGAAAGTCCCGAACATCCTTCAGCACAGTACTGATAATACACAATTATCAGTATCATAGTGAAATAATAAAGCTTGTTAGTTTGTCCCCAACGGATATTCAGAAACAATGGCTTTTGAGGCCTTGTGAATAAGAAATAAAAATTGCATATATATATTTGTAAAGAAGAAATAGTGGCTGAAGTGGATGACAAACAGAATAGGAGTTAAGCGATTAGTGATTGTAGATATCTAAGTTAAACACCTATTCTGAGGCAACGGGCTACACTTTGAGATACATTGTTGTACAAATGCATTTATAATGGAGCTCAAATTGCTATACAGTTGGCATAAGACCTGTTTCATGGTACTTTAATAAGAGGCACCATGGAGAGGCTGCAGGCTATTCTCAAGGGGTAAGGGAAATGGCAATAGTCACAGCCTGATAGGATGTTCTGGATGCAGGATGTCAGGATATGTCAGCGTCTGTGGGCTACTTACATCTTGAGACAAGTGGCATTTACACTATTGTGATGTAGGGACCAGCATCTGCAAGTGGAGAAAGTGTGGCTGCATGGAGAATTCAGGCATCGCAGGTGGTTTAGTTTAGTTTAGTTTACAGATACAGCGTGGAAACAGGCCCTTCGGCCCAACGAGTCCGCGCCGACTAGCAATCCCCTCACATTAACACCACCCTACACATACTAGGGACAATTTCACATTCATACCAAACTAATTAACCTACAAACCTGTACGTCTTTTGAAGTGTGGGAGGAAACCTAAGATCTCGGAGAAAACCCACTCAGGTCACAGGGAGAACGTACAATCTCCATACACACAAGCACCCATAGTCAGGATCGAACCCGGGTCTCTGGCCTTGTAAGGCAGCAGCTTTACCGCTACGCCACCATGCCGCCCTATAGTTAGTTGGGCCCTATCTGGGCTGCAAGTCAGATTTTCAATGTACTTTTACCCTACTGTACTTGTGGGTGTGACAATAAACTCGACTGAAATTGGTAGAAAGGCGAAGACAAATGAAAATCTAATTTCCAAACTGCTGAGGACTGAAACAGAGAGCTCTTTATTTTTAAATATTAAATGTGGGTTTGATTGGTTAACCGTTGAGAGCAAGCAGGAAGAGACCAATGAAAGAATTTGTAAGTTAAGGAAACCTAAGCCATCACCAAACATAAGCTCTAAGAAAACCTGCAAAGTATTGAGGGACTTGCTTTTTCTGTACATGCACCCTCAGAAACAAGCTCTTTGACACACCCAAGTCCATGCCAATCATCAAGCACTCATTTTTACACTAATTTGATGCTAACTAATTTTATTCTTCCCACTTTCCTATCAACTGCGAGCTGATGCTACCTTTCACCAAAACACAAGGGGCGAATTTACAGACCATTTAATCTACTAACATTTTTGCGCTGTAGGTAGAAGCACACCGAAGCATCTGGGGAAATGCAAATCCATGCAGACAGCAATGAAGATGAAGTTTGAACCTTGCATTGTTAGATGTGCATTCAAGGGTTTAGACCCATCAATGATGAAGGACCAGCCACAAATTTCAATGTCATGATCTACGTGAACTGAACAGGAACCTGCAGATATATTAGTACAAAACATTGTGGAAACGTGGGCAGAGCTTTGCACCAACATAGGTCACTTACGTGCAAAATCTTCTGAATGTTTGCACTGAAAATTTAAATTACACTGTTCCGATGACTTTGTTTTAACATACATGTGAATTATTTTTGGGGCCAACAGATTAAATATGTCTATGGAGATTTAAATGAACAGCTTTAAGCTTGATTGAATCTATATGTCTAGAGATATCATTCCTGGTTGGCAATTTTGGAACTGATTTTATGTACTATATGGTGTATTTAGCCAAAGCAATTGAGGATACATTTTGCTCATCCAACACTTTATAAAGTTGAACATATTTAAATAGTAGAGATAATATGAAGACATTTCTTCTGCTTCTTAACAAAACTGCAAATATGTCTTAAGAAGTCACTTGTGATTTCAATAAACGCTAATAAACGCACGGTGGCGCAGCGGTAGAGTTGCTGCCTTACAGCGCTTGCGGCACCGGAGACCCGGGTTCAATCCCAACTACAGGTGCTGTCTGTATGGAGTTTGTACGTTCTCCCCGTGACCGTGTGGGTTTTCTCCGAGATCTTCGGTTTCCTCCCACACTCCAAAGGCGTACAGCTATGTGGGTTAATTGGCTTGGTGTAAGTGTGTAGGACTGTGTTAGTGTGCGGGGATCGCTGGTCGGCATGGACTCAGTGGGCCGAAGAGCCTGTTTCCGCTCTGTATCTCTAAACTAAACTACAAACAGAGGAAATCAGTTAAATCCAGAAAAATAAGTTTGTATTGAAGTGAAAATCAGGAATTTTGTGGCAAGTGCAGATTTAAATATATTTGTTTCAAAGCTTGAAAATGCAATTTTCTTGTTGAGCCTGGATGCAGACATTCATTTATACAAGGTGTCATCAAAATGAAATATAGACAGATGAAACTGAGCCATTGAGCTATGACAAAAGAAAGTACAAGAAATTATATTGGATTTTTTCAAGTACTTAAACAGGAGATCCAGACCAGGAAGACCAATTGTTGAATTTCTGGTCTATTTCAAATTCACAGATTGCAACTGGAGTGTTGTCATTCCCTGGCCAGGCAATTGATGAGTGACCAGATCCATTATCCAGGGATTTTACTGAGTTAAAGATTCCTTTCCTTTTCCAAATCCCAGAAAACCAGAAAAGCGCAAATGGCCTTCATGGTATAACGAGTAAAATAATGTTCCGCCGTTTAATTTATGTTCTTGATAGAAAACTTAATTTAGTCAGTGGCTTAGATGCTGAGAGAATTTTGAGAATCTGGGCAAGAACTGCTAATTAAGAACTGCTTGAGGATGCTTGAGAAACCCTACAATAAATAACGCCTTTTATCATTTTTGTTTGGTCTTAGAATTAACTTTCCACATAACAATTTTCTCACTTCTGCTCATTGAAGTGGTTTTCCAGTCAAACTAATAAGTACATGGTAGAGGGGCCAGATCTCATTCTTTCTTTGATTTAAATATTTCTCAATGTTTCCGATTTAAATTGGGTCTTTTTCATAATCTGAAGTTTTAGTCAAAATTAAAATATGTAGAAAAATACACACTGAGTTTAATCATTTGTTTATCACCATTGAAATTAGTTGATTCTTATTTCCACCTTCTTTCTTGCCATAGATTAAGTTCACTTGAAGAAAGCCTTTGCAGTGTCCTTACACTTGATTTATTTGGGAAAATGGTGTTACAGAATAATGTAGAAGATAGATGAAGATGATATAGATGTGACCTTGAGTTGGGAGAAGATCAAAAACACAAGAGTCTTAGCTCATAACCCATATTCATGCTACTTAGATTCTATGGTGGCATAAAACTATCCCTTATGAACAATAACACACACATAAACAACAAAGTTATGATCTGTTTTGCCAATCTGTCCCCATGTACCACAGGAGTGTTCTGTTTCTAAGTTCTGTCATTTTGCACCTGGATGAACAGATGTGCAAATACAAGTGAAATGAAAGGAAATCTATTTCTGTGAAATATTAGACAGTATTGTTGAAGTCTCGGCCCAAATGTTGATGAAAGTCGGGATTTTGTTTCTGACGTTCAAGTGGGTACATTTGATGTTGTTGGCCAGGGGCCAATGGCCAAGCAGGATTCAACGTTGCTTCAGTCCGCATCTGTTTTTTCTTCTGCCAATTTCTGCCACTCTGTGGGAATAAACAAGATCCAACACAACTCAGATTATCAGTGTTCATGATCTGAGCTAAATGGTACACAATGCATGCGCAATGCTGTAGACTGTATATTTTTTCTTTTTCTTTCTATTATTATTGGGAATTCCCTTTTTCCAGCTCTTTTGTGTTTATGGCATTCTGTGTGTTATTTTGCTTGCTTAAATACGGAATGAAGAATCCAACTGTGCAAATTGCCTCACTAGATTTTCTTATAACACACAGATGCCATTAATGTAATGATTCTCTGATGTTAGCACATGTGCAGTGGAAGATTAGAGCTTAGAATTAGGAGAACTGGAGTATCGTGACAAAGATTAAACAGTAACATTTTCATTGGGACATATAAACAGTGTAATCGAGGTTTACTGTTTGCATATTGGAAAACCAACTATTTAAGGGAGCAGCACTTGATTGGGAATTATTAATGGTTGGGGTTGCTTCTGCCCTCATTTTGTCCCCATGTCTAGAGATCAGGTATAATAGCTTCCATGCAAGTAATGTAAAGTTCTTTATGTTTCTCTGTACAAAGTAATACCTTCACTGAAGAAGATACTTTTATACAGCAAGGGAAGCTAGAGAGGAAATTGCAGGAGCCCTGGCTGAGATTTATGAGTCGTCATTAAATACAGGCAACGTGCCGGAAGACTGGAGGGTGGCACATGTTGTGCCTCTATTCAAGAACAACTGCAGGAGAAAGGCTGGGAACGATAGGCCAGTGAGCTTAAAATCTGTGATCAGAAAGTTACTCAAGAGTATTCTGAAGGATAGGATATACATGCATTTAGATAGACAAGGGCTGATTAGGGATAGTCTGCCTGGTTTTGTATGTGGGAGGTTGTGTCTCATAAATCTGGTTGAGTTTTCTCAAGATGTGACCAATAAGGTTGATGAAGGCAGCACAATAGACATTGTATATATGGTTTTCAGCAATGCATTCAACAAGGTTCCGCATGTAGGCTGCTCTGGAAGGTAAGATCCCATGGGATCCAAGGAGCGCTAGGATAGAAAATTGGCTTCATGGAAGGAAGCAGAGGGCGATTGTGGAAGTTTGTTTTTCGGACTGGAGGCCTGTGACTATTGGTGTACCTCAAGGTTTCGGCGCTGGGCCCATTGCTGGGTGTCATCTATATCAATGAGTTGGATGAGAGCGTACATGGCATGATTATCAAGTTTGCAGATGACACAAAAGTGGGTGGTATTGTATATAGTGAAGCTGGTTATCAAAAATTGTAGCAGGATCTTGATCGGTTGGGAAGGTGAGCTGAGGAATGTTTGATGGAATTTAATACAGAGAAATGTGAGTTGTTGCATTTTGGGAAGATTAACATGGGCAAGACCTACACAGTGAATGATAGGGCTCTGGGGAGTGTTGTAGAGCTGAGGGATTTAGCAATACAGGTTCATAGTTTGTTGAAAATGGCATCACAAGAAGATAGGGTGGTCAGAAAGTAGGGGTGCCAACTATCTCACTCCCAAATATGGGTCAAGGTGACGTCACTGCCCCACGCCTCACGTGACCTCATCCAGCCAGCTGCCACATGCTCCCGCTCTACCAATGGTGGCTGCCCGGGCCGGGAGGCGGGTTGCTACACAACCCCTGTCAGGCGGAGCCAGGGCTTCCGGACCTACACTGTCTGAAACTACACTGTCCAGAAGGTAGACACAGATTTTAACCAGCATCTGCAGTTTTTTTCCTACTACACTGTCCAGACCTACAGCGTCTGGGCCTACAGTGTCCAGGTCTACAATGCACCCCGGGGCTAATATGGGACAAGGGCAGTTCCGTACGGGACAAATCAATTTAGCCCAAAATACGGGATGTCACTGCTAATATGGGACAGTTGGCAACCCTATCAAAAAGGCTTTTGGCACATTGGTCTTTATCTGTCAGGGTATTGAGCATAGAAGTTGGGAGGTCATGCTACAGTTATATAAGACATTGGTGAGGCTACATTTAGAGTATTGTGTTCAGTTCGGGCTCCATGATATAAGAAATATGTTGTTAAGCTGGAAAGGGTGCAGAGAAGTTTAATGAGGATGTTGCCAGGACACGAGGGCCTGAGCTTGGGTGAGGTTGAGGAAGCTAGGACTTTTTCCTTGGAGAGCAGGAGACTGAGGGGTGATCTTATAGAGGTGTACCAAATCAGGAGAGGAATCGATCGGGTAGACACACAAATCTCTTGCCCAGAGTAGGGGAATCGAGAACTAGAGGACAGAAGTTTAAGGTGAGGGGGGAAAGATTTAATAGGAACCTGAACCGTAACCTTTTCACACAAAGGGTGGTGGGTGTATGGAACGAGCTGCCAGAGGAGGTAGTTGAGGCAGGTACTATCGCAACATTTAAGAAATATTGAGACAGGTACATGGATAGGACAAGTTTAGAGGGATATGGGTCAAACACAGACAGGTGGAATTAGTGTAGATAGGACATGTTGGCCGGGGTGGGTAAGTTGGGCTGAAGGGCTTATTTACACACTGTATGACTATAACTTTTATTTTTCAAATGTCCTTATGCACTTTACAACCAGTTAAATGCTTCTGAAGAGTAAACCTATGCTAGCGTAGGGAATACAGCATGCAAGTTTTGATCAACAAGATGCCATAAACAATAATGAAACAATGACCAGATAAACTCTTTCTTCTTTCTATTACAGTTGGTTGTTGAATAAATATTAGTTGTAATCTCTTTAAGATGAACAGTATTTTTTTTTACCTTGACTGAGTAACAAGGGACAAATAAAACAACAATGGAATAAAAGGAAGTTATCTAAAAGAATTGTAAAGTTGAAGGGAGTGCATTAAAAGGAAAATAATAAAATGAAAGTTAATACCTGTGTATATGTGAACACTTTTAAAAATGCTAACGATTTGATATAGAGGAAACTTGAGAAGGAATGGGAGTTAATTTAGTCATTTGTAATTCAGATTCAAACTGAAGCGGATGATATCAGAAATAAGAAATAACAATGAGAAGAAATTCTGATCAGGTTGCTGCTCTTGCCTCTCACAAAAGGTAGGCAGAGGAAGAGCAGATAAAAGTCTTTAAAATGATGATAAATTTGTGTAGGGCACACATAATGAGAATTAATACTGCATAATTACTGTTGTTCAAAATTTACATTAAAGATTTGGACAGATAAATAAATAACCGGACCATCACACAAACCAATCTCCCTTCCATTGACTCCATTTATACCTCGCTCTGCCTCGGCAAGGCCAGCAACATAATCAAGGACGAGTCGCACCCTGGCTACTCCCTCTTCTCCCCTCTCCCCTCTCCCATCGGGCAAAAGGTACAGAAGTGTGAAAACGCACACCTCAGATTCAGGGACAGTTTCTTCCCAGCTGTTATCAGACAACTGAATCATCCTGCCACAACAAGAGAGCAGCTCTGAACTACTCTCTACCTCATTGGTAACCCTTGGACTATCTGTGATCAAACTTTACTGGCTTTACCTTGTACTAAACGTTATTCAATAAACAATAGGTGCAGGAGTAGGCCATTCGGCCCTTCGAAACAGTACCGCCATTCAATGTGATCATGGCTGATCATTCTCAATCAGTACCCCGTTCCTGCCTTCTCCCCATACCCCCTGACTCCGCTATCCTTAAGAGCTCTATCTAGCTCTCTCTTGAATGCATTCAGAGAATTGGCCTCCACTGCCTTCTGAGGCAGAGAATTCCACAGATTCACAACTCTCTGACTGAAAAGGTTTTTCCTCATCTCAATTCTAAATGGCCTACCCCTTATTCTTAAACTGTGGCCCCTTGTTCTGGACTCCCCCAACATTGGGAACATGTTTCCTGCCTCTAACGTGTCCAACCCCTTAATAATCTTATACGTTTCGATAAGATCTCCTCTCATCCTTCTAAATTCCAGTGTATACAAGCTTAGTCGCTCCAGTCTTTCAACATATGACAGTCCCGCCATTCCGGGAATTAACCTAGTAAACCTACGCTGCACGCCCTCAATAGCAAGAATAGCCTTCCTCAAATTTGGAGACCAAAACTGCACACAGTATTCCAGGTGCGGTCTTACTAGGGCCTTGTACAACTGCAGAAGGATCTCTTTGAGTACTCAACTCATTCCCTTATCATGTATCTATACACTGTACATAGCTTGATTGTAATCATGTATTGTCTTTCCGCTGACTGGTTCGCATGTACCTAAAGCTTTTCACGTTACTTCGGTACACGTGACAATAAACTAAACTGAACTGATAATTAGCTGTGAAAATGTATAGATAATATCAAACTAGCTTTCTGACTGGCACTGAGAGGAAAAAAATCAACGTAATAAAGCAAAATGATAGAAACCTTACGGTCAAGGGAGGTAAGTAGTAGAGGAACAAATAAATAAAGATAAATCTTAAGTTATGGACTAAGGTAAGCATCAGAAAAGTCTACTTCAACTCAGAAAATTAAACTGTATTAGAGAGGGATTGAGAGATACAGACAAAAACAATCAATAAAAGCAGCATGGCAAGCCAAAAAAAAGCATTTTTAAATATTAAGAGAACACCTGAATATCTCCATGGTAAAGATTTTAAATAAATAAAATGTTATTTTGTAATCACAGATAGGAACCTGGTCAGGCTCCACCGAGTACAGTAGTACGTGCTAGAACGGGGATGTAGAAAATGTAATATTAATTGAGAATGCTGTTACCAGAACTGAGAGCTTCAATATATCAGAAAAAAATGAATGGGTTGTAAAGAGTGAACGGGTTAGAATATCTTTCTCTCAAAAGGAGAGATGACCTAAAAAATAGTTTTCATTGCTTGGACAGTGCAGATATGGAGAGAACATTTTGTCTCATGGGAGAAACTTAATCCAGAACCACAAGAATAATATTGCTAATTTAAAATTCAATAAAGTAAAAGGAGAATTTAGTTTTTCTCATAGGGTGTTCGGGGAGTGGAACTCACCACCAGAGGATGTGGAAGATAGCTTAGTGGATTCAGAAGGAAAATAGCTGAGTGAGGGGCAACTTTTTTTGCACAAAGTGTGGTGGGTGTCTGGAACAAGCTGCCAGAGGAGGTGTATGAGGCAGGTACTGTCACAATGTTTAAGAGACATTTGGACAAGTACACGCATACATGGATGGGACTGGTTTTGAAGGATGTGGGCCAAACGCAGGCAGGTGGGACTAGAATAGATGGGGCCTGTTTGTCGGCGTTTGCAAGTTGGGCCGAAGGGCCTGTTCCTTGCTCTATGACACTAGGACATCAGAAAGACTGAGATCAGCTAAATGGAATGGGAAGAAAAATGTGCGAAGTATAAACCAGCACAGATTGGGCCTAAGGTTCTGCCTCTGCTGCATATTTTATGTAAATATGCGCAATATATGATTGTAAGGACCGTAAAAATGAGATTGATTCTTAACATGCATACCAAATTCAGGAGCGGGGCTACATTATGAAGGGGCTACATTATGGAACTTGCAGAGATGTGACTGTACTAGAATTGGTGCGGGGGAGATTCTTCAGCATGTTGCCTAGAATGGAATGTTTCAGTTATAAGGAAAGACTGTTTTGTTTCCCTTGGAGTGGAGGAGGTTGAGAAGGGATTTGATAGAGGTATCCAAAATTATGAGGGACATAGATAGAGTAGATAGTGGGAAATATTTCCCCAGAGTAGATGTGTGCAAAACTAAGTTCAGAGGGCAGCGAAGGAAGATTTTTTTCACCCAGAATGTGTTGGGAGTCAGGAGAGCACTGGCTGATCGGAAAGTGGAGACAGAACTCACATTAAATTTAAGAAGTATCAAGATGAACACTTGAATTGCCAAAGGATAGAGGCGTATGAACTAAATGATGGTAAATAGGATTGGTATAGATGTGCATTTGATAGTTGACAAGGGCATGTTGGACTGAAATGCTTGTTTCTGTGCTGTGCTATGACTCTAATCAGCCTTAGTGCAAATAAGGGGAGTTCATTAAGGGTGTAACAGATGAAGGAAGAGAAAGCTACAGTGAAAGGTTAGATGAAATTGAGGCAGAAATACCGATGATGAGCATTCACACTAATTGAGACTCGATGAGCCAAATGCACTGTAAAGCCATTGCCACCTTCCCCTCAGGCAACAATGAACCATTCTACATCTCCTTAATCATCGTGTGCTTTGATCTGTTGTTTTCACACCTTACATTCTCTTTGTCCCCATTTGTATCTCCAGTTTCCCTCTCCCCTGACTCAGTCTGAAGAAGGGTTGTGCCCTGAAACGTCACCCATTCCTTCTCTCTGGAGATGCTGCCTGTTTCCACTGAGTTACTCCAGCATTTTGTGTCTATCTGCACTGTTTCTCTGTAGTTTATTCAATATAATTCAAAGGATTGACAGCATAAGAGGGGCAATGGAGGGCTGTAGTGAGAGATTCTACTTCTTGGATCAGACTCAGCAGGATCAAACTGTAATTTTACGGTTCTTTTAAATAATTAGTATTTGCTGTAATAATGGTTAACAAAATGTAATCATTAACATCAGGTCTTTGAACTGAATCCAATATGAAAGACTAGAAGGAATAAATTAAGAACCTGGAAACCAAACATTTTTAACTTGTGGAACATTCTGCAACCCTGACTAACCTTTCTGTCCTTGGTCTCCTCCAATGTCAGAGTGAGGCTAAACGCAAATTGGAGGAGCAGCTTACAGCCCAGTGGTATGAATATTGATTTCTCTCACTTCAGGTAGCCCCGGCATTCCCTCTCACTATCCCTCCCCCACCCAAGTTGCACTAGTTTCTCATTTTCACCCTACAAACAGCTAACAATAACCTGTTTGCTTTATCATTGTTACTTTTTTGCATATCCTTCATTCATTGTTCTTTATCTCTTCACATCACCATCTATATCTCTCGTTTCCCTTATCCCTAACCAGTCTGAAGAAGGGTCTTGACCCGAAACGTCACCCTTTTCTTCTCTCCAGAGATGCTGCCTGTCCCGCTGAGTTACTCCACCTTTTTTGCGTCTATCTTTGGCAATGTTACATTTGCTTTTGACTTAGGAAGGTCATACATAGAAACATAGAAACATAGAAAATAGGTGCAGGAGTAGGCCATTCGGCCCTTCGAGCCTGTACCGCCATTCAATATGATCATGGCTGATCATCCAGCTCAGTAACCTGTACCTGCCTTTTCTCCATACCCCCTGATCCCTTTAGCCACAAGGGCCACATCTAACTCCCTCTTAAATATAGCCAATGAACTGGCCTCAACTACCTTCTGTGGCAGAGAATTCCACAGACTCACCACTCTCTGTGTGAAGAAATGTTTTCTCATCTCGGTCCTAAAAGACTTCCCCCTTATCCTTAAGCTGTGACCCCTGGTTCTGGACTTCCCCAACATCGGGAACAATCTTCCCGCATTTAGCCTCTCCAACCCCTTAAGAATTTTATATGTTTCTATAAGATCCCCCCTCAGTCTTCTAAATTCCAGCGAGTATAAGCCTGGTCTATCCAGTCTTTCTTCATATGAAAGTCCTGCCATCCCAGGGATCAATCTGGTGAACCTTCTCTGTACTCCCTCTAAGGCTAGAATGTCTTTCCTCAGATTAGGAGACCAAAACTGTACACAATACTCCAGATGCGGTCTCACCAAGGCCCTGTACAACTGCAGCAGAACCTCCCTGCTCCTATACTCAAATCCTCTTGCTATGAATGCTAACATACCATTCGCTTTCTTCACTGCAACATTTAAAATTGTAATGTATTATAAATAAATCTGCTTGTATATTAGCTGAGTAAACATTTAAACATGATTTATGTTGTTATATGCTATATTCTATTATTATTGCAACAGATTACAGAACTGTTAGCAATTCAATTAAATAACTACACTATGGGAAGTTCTAAAAGAAAAGCCACAAAGAATAATAATTGTCAATGTTTGAAGTAGATTATTAGAGGATAGTGGAGAGGAAATGTTAGTGTTGGATTGCTTTAACATAAACTGCTGGCACAGATTATTAGGCTGAATGGATTTAATATCTTTGGTTCTTTAAATATCTTTGGAATCAGCTGTCAAAAAGGTAACTGCATTTTTCACTTATATCTTCCCCATTTGCATCCAGAATTGCAATATTACAATTGGAATCAATATTATCTGTACTTTGTGTAGAAAGGGACTGCAAATGCTGGTTTACACCGAAGATAGACACAAAATGCTGGAGTAACTCAATGGGACAGGCAGCATCTCTGGAGAAGGTTCTCGACCCGAAACATCACCCAATCCTTCTCTCCAGAGATGCTACCTGTCCCGACGAGTTACTCTGACATTTTGTGTCTAAAACTTGCACTTTTCATAATGTTATTATCCTGAAGCTCCAGGAGCCAACTAGCACTAAAAAAAAAAGAATTTGGCTTCTGATTTATAAAAACTGATGTGACAAGTATACAAGTGATAATATTGCAACCAATAAGCAAAAGGTGAAAAGGTATAGGTTCAATTGGTTATGGTAAAAAGGTGTGAAGAACCAAGGGGGCACAGTTTAAGAATAAGCGGGAGGCCATTTAGGACTGAGGTGAGGACAAATGAATTCACCCAGATAGTTATGAATATGTGGAATTCTCTGCCACAAAGGGCAGTGGAGGACAATTCACTGGATGTTTTCAAGAGAGAGTTAGATTTAGCTCTTTGGGCTAGCGGAATCAAGTGAAATGGGGAACGGGGTACTGATTTCGGATGATCAGCCATGATCATATTGCATGGTGGTGCTGGCTCGAAGGGCCGAATGGCCGACTCCTGCACCTATTTTCTATGTTTCTAAGAGAAGTGGAAACCTGAATAAGCAAAAGATAAGTCTTTTTTAGTATGTGGTGAGTAAACCATAACCAAATCAAAAACTTCCTGAAAATACTGAAGGTTTGATAGAAAATCCTTTGGACTTTATATAATGGTAAATTGTGACCTACCGTGGCTGATATTAATAAGAATAATTTTCTGAGTTGAACTGATTCACTTCAATCGTATCCTTTTATTACAGTATAAAAGATTAGTAAAAGATTATAGTAACCAGTATTAAATGACATCTATCTATCCAAGTCCCGGAGGGGGTTGTGGTTTAAATTAAATTGTATTCAGACCTGGAATTATAATTAGTGTTGCATATCCCAATTTTTGAGGGTTGTTGTGACTCAAACCCTGAATTACTTGCCAGTAAAATTTGGATGAGTACAGAACTTGCAAGTATTCAATTTGCTAATTAAATTATACTTCTACATCTGCCAGGTGAATATAACAATGGGATCCATTCTCTGCTTACATGCCATTGAAGGGGATCTACAGTACAGAGATGGAAGGGACTTGAGTGAGTATCTGCATTAAAATACAAAAATGGACTTAACTTTCTGTAAAGGGGTATGGGGTAAAAGATATATTGTGTTTATGCCATGATCAGCCATGATATTGAATGACTGAGTAGGCTCTGCATTGTTAAGCATGGTAGATTTCTTAATTTGTCTTTGTCATTGTCTTTTCCTGATTCATGCCTTAGTTTGCGAGTGATTAATGGCCAAACTGATTCTGTCTTTCTTTTACAAATGACTTATAGTTTAGTCTATTAGTTTAGAGATACAACGTGGAAACAGGACCTTCGGCACACCATGTCCGTGCCGATCAGCGATCACCCACGCACTAGTGCTATCCTACATACTAGGGACAACTTACGAAAACCAATTAACCTACAAACCCTCACGTCGTTGTAATGTGTGAGGAAACCTGAGCATCCGGAGAAAACCCACGCAGTCACCCGGAGAACGTAGAAACCCAGTACTGACAGCAGGATTCTCTGGGTCTCTGGTGCTGTAAGGTGGCAACTCTGCCACTGTGCTACTAGGCAGCCCTAGAACATCTCTTTAAAAAAATGGTTTAAGCAAGTATCAGTGGCTGAATTTCTGAGTAGTTGCAAAATTCAAACGCTGTTGGGTCTACCTTTAGCTACATTAACAGATATAATCAAGTAAAACCTTCGCCATGGTATGCTGTCCTCGTTTTCCTTCAGTAAAGCACATCTGCCTGGTTTGTATAGTGGTTTCAAAATATGAAAAGTAGATGGAGTCAAAGATGAGATCAGCCTTTCAAGTCTGCACATTAATGTTATTTTCAGCGACTTAAGAGTGATACCAAGCATGTGTGAGAATGCACATTATACCATGCGCACAAAGAAAATATCGCTAGATTGATGTT
This sequence comes from Rhinoraja longicauda, assembly GCF_053455715.1. Classification (NCBI taxonomy): domain Eukaryota; kingdom Metazoa; phylum Chordata; class Chondrichthyes; order Rajiformes; family Arhynchobatidae; genus Rhinoraja; species Rhinoraja longicauda. The sequence goes on from NC_135979.1 coordinate 13,277,191, forward strand.
ACCAGATGTCGGCATTTGAAGTCATTGCTACCATACTGAGTGATCTAAAATCATTTGGAATTGCTTAGACAGATTTAAAGTGATTACGCACTTAAATAATCAGTACCCAAGCAACTGACATAAAATGTTCTGGGTTTAATCACATTGCCATTCACCAACTCCTCTAAATTTAAATTTCCTAACTCATTCCTTCTTTTTGAAGTAGAGCTGAATCTGCTACCCATTAGCTACTGCCTGTCACTGTCCACCATGATTCTTAAAATAACTTACAATCATAGAATTGTTATGGCACAGAAGCAAGCATTCGGCCCATGGAGTTTGTGCCAGTTCCAAGTGGAGCAGCCATGTCAGTTCCAAACTCCAATTTTTCCCCCTCAAGTCCATCTCAAGTACCCATCCAATTTCCTTTTGAAAACTCTCATTCATTCCATTTCAACTTGCATAAAAACTTTTCTGCTTGCATCCCCATTTCATAACTATGCCACCATTTTCAATTTGTTTTCCAAAATCCTTAAACCATCTGCCAGTAGGAAGAGGTTTCTTCACCCTGTCTGAACCAGTTCTATATACCTATCTCCTCTCAACCTTCTTTGCTCCGTGGAGAACAATCCCAGCTGCTCCAATGTAACCTGATTGCTGCAATATCTGATCTCTGGGATAATGCCAGTAAACCATTGCACCCTTCCTAAAGTTAACTGACTAGAGCTGGAGGCAATTCCCCTGTTCTGGCACTCCTTTTGTACTCTTCTTCAATTTATGAATCTCAGGATTTTATATCAAACCCATTCTCAACATCCTCTGCCAGTTTCAAAGATCTATGCACATAAACACTCGTGTCCCTCTGGTTCTGCTTACCCTTTGGAGCTGTGCTACTTGGTCTATGCTCTCTCATTTTATTCCTTCTGCCAGTGTTAATAAATCTGTGCCGTCTCTCCTTCACTAACTATGACTTCCCCAAGTATGCACATCCCCCCCCCCCCCCCCCCGATTATTGTTTCCAACTGAGGTTTAAAATGACTGATCTATAGTTGCCTAATATATCCTGTTACTCCCTTTTTTTTTAATAAGAGTGTATATTTGCCATTTCCAAATCCTCTGCACTCCTCTCTACCTAGGAGAATCTGGATTATGCCATGTCCTTCTGCAGCCTCTACCTCCGTCTCAGGATGTGTCCACTTGGTTTAGATTATTTGTTAGCTTAAAACTGAGCCAATCGTTTTAATCCCTCTCCACGATCAATTTTCCCTGCATTCAATATCGCTACTGCCTCTCCTTCTACTCAAGTTCTGGTAGCATCTTCTTGCTTGGTAAAGAGCGATACAAAAATACTCATTTAACATTCCAGCTATGCCTTCTGCTTCTATCTATCTATCCAAAATTGGTCCCACATCTCTCCTACTACTTACTAATAATTTACATTCCTGAGGATTTATTTTTATGTTATCTGCCATACCTTTTTTCTACTTTGCCTCTGCTTGTTTAGTTTAGTTTAGTGATACAGCATGGAAACAGGTCCTTTGGTCCACCAAGACCACGCTGACCATTGTGTAAGAAAGAACTGCAGATACTGGTTTAAATCGAAGGTAGACGCTGACCATTGATCACACATTTACACTCGTTCTATATTATCTATTTTCTCATGTACTCTTTACAGACTATGGGCAATTTACAGAGGCCATTAAGCCTACAAACCTGCACATCTTTAGGATGTGGGAGGAAACCGTAGCGCCCGGAGGAAACCAACGCAGTCACAGGGAGAACGTGCAAATACCACATGGACATCGCCCAAGGTTAGGATCACATACTTCACATTGTTTCCAAAATTGTATGAGCGCCGTGATTTTAGTGAAGGCATTACTTGGGTTAACATCTATGCTCCAACAGCAGAGAGAAGAATTTCAGATATCAGAATCCCAGTTAATTATTCAATTATTTTAGTGGTGTTGTTATTTTCTATGTTTTGTTCTTTGAAATGACCTGATGTGGCTTTGATGTGTCCTCCAGATAATTAGACTAGCACTCTTCTAAGTTAAAGACAACACAAGCTCTGGCTGTTGGTCAGTAAGCATCAACTCTATCCACAATTAAAAGCAGTCTGGTATTGTCTGTGTGGATGTGTTCTCTTGTAATTAAATCTCTGGTTAAAGTGGGATAAGCAGGCTTATGATGCGGAATAGTAAACTGTACATCCTCCTGCCTACTTGACAATGCTACTGGATTGGTACTGTAATTATAGAAGCCTTTAATATTACGTTAATGGTTGGTTAATACTGCAAATGTAGCCAGTCCAACATGGCTAATTTTCATAAATCAGGTGCATCGTTTGAGTTACTTTCAGCAAAAAAAGTCCCCAGTAAATAAAAGAAGGAACGATTACCGTTAATCTATTCGGTTGATATGTTAACAATTATTTTTACAGTTTGTAGTGGGCAGAAGTCAAGTGCCTGAAAAGAAGTTAAACCCTCTCAAACTGTAACCCAATTTAAAGGAAGTCTAAGATCAAAACGCGGTATATCCTGATTACAGTTGATTCTGGCTGCAATACTGGTCTGGTAAAGGTTCACGTACAAAGAAAGTCAGGGATATTGTCTCAACAAGTGCGCCATTTGTGAAAGGCTGTACAGTGGAGTCTTCAGTATAAGCTTGAATCAATGGATATGATTGTCTTATTTATCAGTAATTATAATCCTTCAGTTTAGACACAAAATCATTGCGAAGGAAAAGGAAAGAAGGCAGAGTAATGGACTTAAAGAAAAATTAACCTGGTTACTGCTTGGCTCTGTAGAAAATGAGAAACTGCTGATACCAAAAATCAATCTCATTAGGAAAAAAATTAGTTCTAAGATGGGCTTGGATTTCAACTAAATGGGAAAACTAAAAAATACAGATACTAATCCTGTTAAATCAGACTATTCATCGCACAGCTGAAATAATTTTTTTAGTTAATTATATTATCTCTTTTTCAAAAGCAACTGTGACTGCTGTGTGTTCCTGCACGGCAGGGGCACCACTGGTAAAACATCCAAGATATCATCATGAAACACTTCTCAACTTTTACATCCTGTCAATGTGGTGTCAGTTTGTCTCAGTTTGCAATGTTTCACTGAAAGTAGTATTGACTGTGTCCAAAAGACTGTTTGCCACTCATCCTTTGTCTTTCCTTTGGTTAGGATGCACTTGTACAGGGTGGGTCACATCACTGTTAGGTTCCATAGACAGATAGGGACCAGGTTTTTCTTCATCGCAAGCACTGTTTAAAAATTTAATTAAAAGTAAACCCATATTAATTGAAACAACATATGCCCATGGTCCTCTCGGTGGCAGTGGCACAGCGGTAGAGTTGCTGCCTTACCGCGCTTGCAGCACCGGAGACCCTGGTTCAATCCCGACTACAGGTGCTGTCTGTATGGAGTTTGTATGTTCTCCCCGTGACCACATGGGTTTTCTCCGAGATCTTCAGTTTCCTCTCACACCCCAAAGATGTATAGGTTTGTTGGTTAATTGGCTTGGGTTTGTATACTTGGTAGAAGTGTAAATTGTCCCAAGTGTGTGTAGATATTGTGTTAATGTGCGGGGATCGCTGGTCAGTGCGGACTCGGTGGGCCAAAGGGCCTGTTTCCGTGCTTGTATCTCTAAACTAAACTAAACTAAGGTCATTCCGAGGAGGTAGACTACAGCCCTTACTCTTTGATTTTAGACTTACTAACGCTGTTGATTCATATCTGCCTGCTCAGTTCTAGGGTGATTGGGAATGACCAATAAATGCTGGCTTTTCCAGAGATATCCAGCTTTTGTGAAATAAAAATTTAAAAGTGGACCTGTGCCTTAGGCAATAGACAATAGACAATAGACAATTGGTGCAGGAGTAGGCCATTCGACCCTTCGAGCCAGCACCACCATTCAATGTGATCATGGCTGATCATTCTCAATCAGTACCCCGTTCCTGCCTTCTCCCCATACTGCCTGACTCCGCTATCCTTAAGAGCTCTATCTAGCTCTCTCTTGAAAGCATTCAGATAATGGCCTCCACTGCCTTCTGAGGCAGAGAATTGCACAGATTTACAACTCTCTGACTGAAAAAGTTTTTCCTCATCTCCATTCTAAATGTCCTACCCCTTATTCTTAAACTGTAGCCCCTGGTTCTGGACTCCCCCAACATTGGGAACATGTTTCCTGCCTCTAACGTGTCCAACCCCTTAATAATCTTATATGTTTCGATAAGATCCCCTCACATCCTTCTAAATTCCAGTGTATACAAGCCTAGTCGCTTCAGTCTTTCAACATATGACAGTCCCGCCATTCCAGGAATTAACCTAGTAAACCTACGTTGCATGCCCTCAAGTGCAAGAATATCCTTCCTCAAATTTGGAGACCAAAACTGCACACAGTTCTCCAGGTGCGGTCTCACTAGGGCCCTGTACAACTGCAGAAGGACCTCTTTGCTCCTATACTCAACTCCTCTTGTTATGAAGGCCAACATTCCATTGGCTTTCTTCACTGCCTGCTGTACCTGCATGCTTCCCTTCAGTGACTGATGCACTAGGACACCCAGATCTCGTTGTACGTCCCCTTTTCCTAACTTGACACCATTCAGATAATAATCTTCCTTCCTATTCTTACCACCAAAGTGGATAACCTCACACTTATCCACATTAAACTGCATCTGCCATGCATCCGCCCACTCACACAACCTGTCCAAGTCACCCTGCAACCTCATACCATCTTCCTCACAGTTCACACTACCACCCAGCTTTGTATCATCTGAAAATTTGCTATTGGTACTTTTAATCCCTTCATCCAAGTCATTAATATATATTGTAAATAGCTGCGGTCCCAGCACCGAGCCTTGTGGTACCCCACTAGTCACTGCCTGCCATTCTGAAAGGGACCCATTTATCCCCACTCTTTGCTTTCTGTCTGCCAACCAATTTTCTATCCATGTCAGTACCCTACCCCCAATACCATGTACTCTAATTGTGCCCACTAATCTCCTATGTGGGACCTTGTCGAAGGCTTTCTGAAAGTCAAGGTACACTACATCCACCAGCTCTCCCCTGTCGATTTTCCTTGTTACATCCTCAAATAATTCCAGAAGATTAGTCAAGCATGATTTCTCCTTCGTAAATCCATGCTGACTCAGAACAATCCTGTTACTGCTATCCAAATGCTCCGCAATTTTGTCTTTTATAATTGACACCAGCATCTTCCCCACCACTGATGTCAGACTAACAGGTCTATAATTTCCTGTTTTCTCTCTCCCTCCTTTCTTAAAAAGTGGGATAACATTAGCTACCCTCCAATCCACAGGAACTGATCCTGAACATTGGAAAATGATCACCAATGCGTCCATGATTTCTACAGCCACCTTCGTGTACCCTGGGATGCAGACCATCAGGCCCTGGGGATTTATCAGCCTTCAGTCCCATCAGTGTACCCAACACCATTTCCTGCCTAATGTGAATTTCCTTCAGTTCCTCCGTCACCCTAGGATCTCTGGCCACTAGAACATCTGGGAGATTGTTTGTATCTTCCTTAGTACCTTGCCTGGTACCACTCCTCCACCTCCACTCTGCCCCACCCTCGTCATCATCAATACAACTATTCAGCTTAACCTCAGTGTCTGCAGATGGAAACAATGGTGGAGCAGACTGAATGTTAGAAGATCGATGTACCATTGTCCATCTGTTTTCCTGGGAGGTCATTTGCAGGTTCGGGACACTGATGTCAACACTGGAAAATGCACTAAGTCACCACTGGCCCTCAGCCATCCAGATGGCTCCATCAGTTGGCCTGGGCCATAGTCTGAAGCTGGCCCTTGTGAGGCAAGAGCGTTCTCATCAACTATCAAATACATCTTTGCATCGTCAAACAGAAAAGCAGAAGTCTGCACGCGTAGACTGGCACTATGAAGGACACATTGGAACCTACACGTTAGGGCAAGAAAGACACCCGTGTTATCACAACTGTTAGGACTTATACATTAAATAGTCACGGCAGAATTGAAATCCTTAGAAATTATCCAGAAGGAGACAGTCAGAGGAAATGACTGTGACTTCAAGGGGATGCAAGAGAAGGGAACGGGAAGCCAGAGTGTGAGTTATGGTATCAAATGGAATGAAGATTGAGGCATAAAGCCCTATGAAGGAACTGTAGTGAAAATGATTGCAAATACTCATATGGTATTGAGTAATAAAGTAAAGGACAGTGCATATTGCAGTTATTGTAATGTAGTTATTAGCCATATTTTATATGATTAGTTTGCTGTGTAGGGGTGAGACTGGTAGGGCAATGGTTACGGCCCATGTCATTAAACACATTCACAGTTATGAAGGCAATCGTGTTGAATGATAACTGGAGAACAGAAAGTTAGACCAGATTTGTCTGAAACCAAGGTAGACACAAAATGCTGGAGTAACTCAGCAGCACAGGCAGCATCTCTGGAGAGAAGGAATGGGTGACGTTTCGGGTCAAGACCCTTCTTCAGATCTCAAGGTATGTCTACTTTGAAGAAGTTCTCCTCTCTCTCTCTCTCTCTGATGAGAGTTCAGCAACATCCTCTCTCACTGCTTTCCCTCTGTGTACACATTTGTCTGAAGCCAATCTGGGGAAGTGATCCACTGGAGTTCTGAGTGCCTGGAGTGGATGTTTTAGAGCTATCAAGTGAAGCTTGAAGTGAAAATCTCAGTGAACAATGCGACCAAGTGATTGAATTAATTTGTAATTAGTTGAATTTACAACTGTAGATTGATCTAAGTAGCTCATTGATAGCATAATATGTAATTAGTAGATTGTGGCAGTCCCTGGATATTAGGCCACTCCTAGGGTCAGTCCCCTCGGCCCTTGACGGACAGGGACGAGGGGCTGCCCACAGGCTACGGGGTTTCTACCCAGGGTTTTTTGGGGAGTGTTCATCCCTTCGGTGGAACTCGTTGTGAGTGGATGCTCACAACCTGCATTAAAGAACTTTCAAAACCTGCCTGCCGCCCAGCCTATTTCTGGCCACGTCCAGGCCATTACAAGATGACCTATAGATTTATTAGCTTTTCAAGGAGAAGCTGTTTAGCACTTCTAAGTATAAGTGTATCATGCGGTATGAGTTTTGATATATTATTGTACAAGTCCCAGCCACTATTTGAGAGATTACTGCCTTCAACAAAGGATGTGTTGATGAAAGCTTTACCT